>NW_026543278.1:0-37889 GCF_028750875.1 Macrosteles quadrilineatus | reverse complement strand
AAAAACTTTAAACTATGTATTTATATTATGATCAAAAAAACCTGTCAATATTTATTTTCATATTATCGTTTCTATAATATTATTATATTTGTATTATTAATTACAAAAACATTACTAAAAAGTGTTCATTCATATATAATTATTATTATAAAAAACTTTAAAATATGTATTTATATTATGAATAAAAAACCTGTGAATATTTATTTGCATATTATCCTTCCTATAATATTATTATATATGTATTATTAATTACAAAAACATCATTAAAAATTGTTCATTCATATATAATTATTTTTATATAAAAATTTTAAAATATGTATTTATAATATGATAAAAAAACCTGTCAATATTTAATTGCATATTATCCTTACTATAATATTAATATATATGTATTATTATTATTAAAATCATTATTAAAAAGTGTTCATCATATATAATTATAATTATAAAAATATTATAAAATATGTATTTATATTATGATCAAAAACATTTATATATATTTATTTGTATATTATCCTTCCTATAATATTATTATATATGTATTATTAATAACAAAAACATTATTAAAAAGTGTTCATTCATATATAATTATTATTATAAAAATATTATAAAATATGTATTTATATTATGATCAAAAACATTTATATATATTTATTTGTATATTATCCTTCCTATAATATTATTATATATGTATTATTCATAACAAAAACATTATTAAAAAGTGTTCATTCATATATAATTATAATTATAAAAAAACTTTAAACTATGTATTTATTATATGATCAAAAAAACCTGTCAATATTTATTTGCATATTATCGTTTCTATAATATTATTATATTTGTATTATTAATTACAAAAACATTACTAAAAATTGTTCATTCATACATTATTATTATTATAAAAAACTTTAAAATATGTATTTATATTATGATAAAAAAACCTGTGAATATTTATTTGCATATTATCCTTCCTATAATATTATTATATATGTATTATTAATAACAAAAACATTATTAAAAAGTGTTCATTCATATATAATTATTATTATAAAAATATTATAAAATATGTATTTATATTATGATCAAAAACATTTTTATATATTTATTTGTATATTATCCTTCCTATAATATCATTATATATGTATTATTAATAACAAAAACATTATTAAAAAGTGTTCATTCATATATTATTATTATTATAAAATTATTATAAAATATGTATTTATATTATGATCAAAAACATTTATATATATTTATTTGTATATTATCCTTCCTATAATATTATTATATATGTATTATTCATAACAAAAACATTATTAAAAAGTGTTCATTCATATAAAATTATAATTATAAAAAAACTTAAAACTATGTATTTATATTATGATCAAAAAAACCTGTCAATATTTATTTGCATATTATCGTTTCTATAATATTATTATATTTGTATTATTAATTACAAAAACATTACTAAAAAGTGTTCATTCATATATAATTATTATTATAAAAAAACTTTAAACTATGTATTTATATTATGATCAAAAAAACCTGTCAATATTTATTTGCATATTATCGTTTCTATAATATTATTATATTTGTATTATTAATTACAAAAACATTACTAAAAAGTGTTCATTCATATATAATTATTAATATAAAAAACTTTAAACTATGTATTTATAATATGATCAAAAAAACCTGTCAATATTTATTTGCATATTATCGTTTCTATAATATTATTATATTTGTATTATTAATTACAAAAACATTACTAAAAAGTGTTCATTCATATATTATTATTATTATAAAAAACTTTAAAATATGTATTTATATTATGATAAAAAAAACCTGTGAATATTTATTTGCATATTATCCTTCCTATAATATTATTATATATGTATTATTAATTACAAAAACATCATTAAAAAGTGTTCATTCATATATAATTATTATTATAAAAATATTATAAAATATGTATTTATCTTATGATCAAAAACATTTATATATATTTATTTGTATATTATCCTTCCTATAATATTATTATATATGTATTATTAATAACAAAAACATTATTCAAAAGTGTTCATTCATATAAAATTATTATTATAAAAATATTATAAAATATGTATTTATATTATGATCAAAAACATTTATATATATTTATTTGTATATTATCCTTCCTATAATATTATTATATATGTATTATTAATAACAAAAACATCATTAAAAAGTGTTCATTCATATATAATTATTTTTATATAAAAATTTTAAAATATGTATTTATATTATGATAAAAAAACCTGTCAATATTTAATTGCATATTATCCTTACTATAATATTAATATATATGTATTATTATTATTAAAAACATTATTAAAAAGTGTTCATTCATATAAATATAATTATAAAAATATTATAAAATATGTATTTATATTATGATCAAAAACATTTATATATATTTATTTGTATATTATCCTTCCTATAATATCATTATATATGTATTATTAATAACAAAAACATTATTAAAAAGTGTTCATTCATATATAATTATTATTATAAAAATATTATAAAATATGTATTTATATTATGATCAAAAACATTTATATATATTTATTTGTATATTATCCTTCCTATAATATTATTATATATGTATTATTCATAACAAAAACATTATTAAAAAGTGTTCATTCATATATAATTATAATTATAAAAAAACTTTAAACTATGTATTTATATTATGATCAAAAAAACCTGTCAATATTTATTTGCATATTATCGTTTCTATAATATTATTATATTTGTATTATTAATTACAAAAACATTACTAAAAAGTGTTCATTCATATATAATTATTATTATAAAAAGACTTTAAACTATGTATTTATATTATGATCAAAAAAACCTGTCAATATTTATTTCCATATTATCGTTTCTATAATATTATTATATTTGTATTATTAATTACAAAAACATTACTAAAAAGTGTTCATTCATATATAATTATTATTATAAAAATATTATAAAATATGTATTTATATTATGATAAAAAAAACTGTGAATATTTATTTGCATATTATCCTTCCTATAATATTATTATATATGTATTATTAATTACAAAAACATCATTAAAAACTGTTCATTCATATATAATTATTATTATAAAAATATTATAAAATATGTATTTATATTATGATCAAAAACATTTATATATATTTATTTGTATATTATCCTTCCTATAATATTATTATATATGTATTATTAATAACAAAAACATTATTCAAAAGTATTCATTCATATAAAATTATTATTATAAAAATATTAAAAATATGTATTTATATTATGATCAAAAACATTTATATATATTTATTTGTATATTATCCTTCCTATAATATTATTATATATGTATTATTAATAACAAAAACATCATTAAAAAGTGTTCATTCATATATAATTATTTTTATATAAAAATTTTAAAATATGTATTTATATTATGATAAAAAAAACCTGTCAATATTTAATTGCATATTATCCTTACTATAATATTAATATATATGTATTATTATTATTAAAAACATTATTAAAAAGTGTTCATTCATATATAATTATAATTATAAAAATATTATAAAATATGTATTTATATTATGATCAAAAACATTTATATATATTTATTTGTATATTATCCTTCCAATAATATTATTATATATGTATTATTAATAACAAAAACATTATTAAAAAGTGTTCATTCATATATAATTATTATTATAAAAATATTATAAAATATGTATTTATATTATGATCAAAAACATTTATATATATTTATTTGTATATTATCCTTCCTATAATATTATTATATATGTATTATTCATAACAAAAACATTATTAAAAAGTGTTCATTCATATATTATTATTATTATAAAAATATTATAAAATATGTATTTATATTATGATCAAAAATATTTATATATATTTATTTGTATATAATCCTTCCTATAATATTATTATATATGTATTATTCATAACAAAAACATTATTAAAAAGTGTTCATTCATATATAATTATAATTATAAAAAAACTTTAAACTATGTATTTATATTATGATCAAAAAAACCTGTCAATATTTATTTGCATATTATCGTTTCTATAATATTATTATATTTGTATTATTAATTACAAAAAAATTACTAAAAAGTGTTCATTCATATATAATTATTATTATAAAAAAACTTTAAACTATGTATTTATATTATGATCAAAAAAACCTGTGAATATTTATTTGCATATTATCCTTCCTATAATATTATTATATATGTATTATTAATAACAAAAACATCATTAAAAAGTGTTCATTCATATATAATTATTTTTATATAAAAATTATAAAATATGTATTTATATTATGATAAAAAAAACCTTTCAATATTTAATTGCAAATTATCCTTACTATAATATTAATATATATGTATTATTATTATTAAAAACATTATTAAAAAGTGTTCATTCATATATAATTATAATTATAAAAATATTATAAAATATGTATTTATATTATGATCAAAAACATTTTTATATATTTATTTGTATATTATCTTTCCTATAATATTATTATATATGTATTATTCATAACAAAAACATTATTAAAAAGTGTTCATTCATATATAATTATAATTATAAAAAAACTTTAAACTATGTATTTATATTATGATCAAAAAAACCTGTCAATATTTATTTTCATATTATCGTTTCTATAATATTATTATATTTGTATTATTAATTACAAAAACATTACTAAAAAGTGTTCATTCATATATAATTATTATTATAAAAAACTTTAAAATATGTATTTATATTATGATAAAAAAACCTGTGAATATTTATTTGCATATTATCCTTCCTATAATATTATTATATATGTATTATTAATTACAAAAACATCATTAAAAATTGTTCATTCATATATAATTATTTTTATATAAAAATTTTAAAATATGTATTTATAATATGATAAAAAAAACCTGTCAATATTTAATTGCATATTATCCTTACTATAATATTAATATATATGTATTATTATTATTAAAATCATTATTAAAAAGTGTTCATCATATATAATTATGATTATAAAAATATTATAAAATATGTATTTATATTATGATCAAAAACATTTATATATATTTATTTGTATATTATCCTTCCTATAATATTATTATATATGTATTATTCATAACAAAAACATTATTAAAAAGTGTTCATTCATATATAATTATAATTATAAAAAAAACTTTAAACTATGTATTTATTATATGATCAAAAAAACCTGTCAATATTTATTTGCATATTATCGTTTCTATAATATTATTATATTTGTATTATTAATTACAAAAACATTACTAAAAAGTGTTCATTCATATATAATTATTATTATAAAAAAACTTTAAACTATGTATTTATATTATGATAAAAAAAACCTGTCAATATTTATTTGCATATTATCGTTTCTATAATATTATTATATTTGTATTATTAATTACAAAAACATTACTAAAAAGTGTTCATTCATACATTATTATTATTATAAAAAACTTTAAAATATGTATTTATATTATGATAAAAAAACCTGTGAATATTTATTTGCATATTATCCTTCCTATAATATTATTATATATGTATTATTAATAACAAAAACATTATTAAAAAGTGTTCATTCATATATAATTATTATTATAAAAATATTATAAAATATGTATTTTTATATTATGATCAAAAACATTTTTATATATTTATTTGTATATTATCCTTCCTATAATATTATTATATATGTATTATTAATAACAAAAACATTATTAAAAAGTGTTCATTCATATATTATTATTATTATAAAATTATTATAAAATATGTATTTATATTATGATCAAAAACATTTATATATATTTATTTGTATATTATCCTTCCTATAATATTATTATATATGTATTATTCATAACAAAAACATTATTAAAAAGTGTTCATTCATATAAAATTATAATTATAAAAAAACTTAAAACTATGTATTTATATTATGATCAAAAAAACCTGTCAATATTTATTTGCATATTATCGTTTCTATAATATTATTATATTTGTATTATTAATTACAAAAACATTACTAAAAAGTGTTCATTCATATATAATTATTATTATAAAAAAACTTTAAACTATGTATTTATATTATGATCAAAAAAACCTGTCAATATTTATTTGCATATTATCGTTTCTATAATATTATTATATTTGTATTATTAATTACAAAAACATTACTAAAAAGTGTTCATTCATATATAATTATTAATATAAAAAAACTTTAAACTATGTATTTATATTATGATCAAAAAAACCTGTCAATATTTATTTGCATATTATCGTTTCTATAATATTATTATATTTGTATTATTAATTACAAAAACATTACTAAAAAGTGTTCATTCATATATTATTATTATTATAAAAAACTTTAAAATATGTATTTATATTATGATAAAAAAACCTGTGAATATTTATTTGCATATTATCCTTCCTATAATATTATTATATATGTATTATTAATAACAAAAACATTATTAAAAAGTGTTCATTCATATATAATTATTATTATAAAAAAAAATTATAAAATATGTATTTATATTATGATCAAAAACATTTATATATATTTATTTGTATATTATCCATCCTATAATATTATTATATATGTATTATTAATAACAAAAATATTATTCAAAAGTGTTTATTCATATATAATTATTATTATAAAAATATTATAAAATATGTATTTATATTATGATCAAAAACATTTATATATATTTATTTGTATATTATCCTTCCTATAATATTATTATATATGTATTATTAATAACAAAAACATTATTAAAAAGTGTTCATTCATATATAATTATTATTATAAAAAAAAATTATAAAATATGTATTTATATTATGATCAAAAACATTTATATATATTTATTTGTATATTATCCATCCTATAATATTATTATATATGTATTATTAATAACAAAAATATTATTCAAAAGTGTTTATTCATATATAATTATTATTATAAAAATATTATAAAATATGTATTTATATTATGATCAAAAACATTTATATATATTTATTTGTATATTATCCTTCCTATAATATTATTATATATGTATTATTAATAACAAAAACATCATTAAAAAGTGTTCATTCATATATAATTATTGTTATATAAAAATTATAAAATATGTATTTATATTATGATAAAAAAAACCTGTCAATATTTAATTGCATATTATCCTTACTATAATATTAATATATATGTATTATTATTATTAAAAACATTATTAAAAAGTGTTCATTCATATATAATTATAATTAAAAAAATATTATAAAATATGTATTTATATTATGATCAAAAACATTTTTATATATTTATTTGTATATTATCCTTCCTATAATATTATTATATATGTATTATTCATAACAAAAACATTATTATAAAGTGTTCATTCATATATAATTATAATTATAAAAAAACTTTAAACAATGTATTTATATTATGATCAAAAAAACCTGTCAATATTTATTTTCATATTATCGTTTCTATAATATTATTATATTTGTATTATTAATTACAAAAACATTACTAAAAAGTGTTCATTCATATATAATTATTATTATAAAAAACTTTTAAATATGTATTTATATTATGATAAAAAAAAACTGTGAATATTTATTTGCATATTATCCTTCCTATAATATTATTATATATGTATTATTACTTACAAAAACATCATTAAAAAGTGTTCATTCATATATAATTATTATTATAAAAATATTATAAAATATGTATTTATATTATGATCAAAAACATTTATATATATTTATTTGTATATTATCCTTCCTATAATATTATTATATATGTATTATTAATAACAAAAACATTATTAAAAAGTGTTCATTCATATATAATTATTATTATAAAAATATTATAAAATATGTATTTATATTATGATCAAAAACATTTATATATATTTATTTGTATATTATCCTTCCTATAATATTATTATATATGTATTATTCATAACAAAAACATTATTAAAAAGTGTTCATTCATATATTATTATTATTATAAAAATATTATAAAATATGTATTTATATTATGATCAAAAACATTTATATATATTTATTTGTATATTATTCTTCCTATAATATTATTATATATGTATTATTCATAACAAAAACATTATTAAAAAGTGTTCATTCATATATAATTATAATTATAAAAAAACTTTAAACTATGTATTTATATTATGATCAAAAAAACCTGTCAATATTTATTTGCATATTATCGTTTCTATAATATTATTATATTTGTATTATTAATTACAAAAACATTACTAAAAAGTGTTCATTCATATATAATTATTATTATAAAAAAACTTTAAACTATGTATTTATATTATGATTAAAAAAACCTGTCAATATTTTTTTGCATATTATCGTTTCTATAATATTATTATATTTGTATTACTAATTACAAAAACATTACTAAAAAGTGTTCATTCATATATTATTATTATTATAAAAAACTTTAAAATATGTATTTATGTTATGATAAAAAAACCTGTGAATATTTATTTGCATATTATCCTTCCTATAATAT
Organism: Macrosteles quadrilineatus; assembly: GCF_028750875.1. NCBI lineage: Eukaryota > Metazoa > Arthropoda > Insecta > Hemiptera > Cicadellidae > Macrosteles > Macrosteles quadrilineatus. Next base: position 29,218 of record NW_026543278.1, on the reverse strand, counting down.
TATTATATATGTATTATTAATAACAAAAACATTATTAAAAAGTGTTCATTCATATATAATTATTATTATAAAAATATTATAAAATATGTATTTATATTATGATCAAAAACATTTATATATATTTATTTGTATATTATCCTTCCTATAATATTATTATATATGTATTATTAATAACAAAAACATTATTCAAAAGTGTTCATTCATATATAATTATTATTATAAAAATATTATAAAATATGTATTTATATTATGATCAAAAACATTTATATATATTTATTTGTATATTATCCTTCCTATAATATTATTATATATGTATTATTAATAACAAAAACATCATTAAAAAGTGTTCATTCATATATAATTATTTTTATATAAAAATTATAAAATATGTATTTATATTATGATAAAAAAACCTGTCAATATTTAATTGCATATTATCCTTACTATAATATTATTATATAAGTATTATTCATAACAAAAACATTATTAAAAAGTGTTCATTCATATATAATTATAATTATAAAAAAACATTAAACTATGTATTTATATTATGATAAAAAAAACCTGTCAATATTTATTTTCATATTATCGTTTCTATAATATTATTATATTTGTATTATTAATTACAAAAACATTACTAAAAAGTGTTCATTCATATATAATTATTATTATAAAAAACTTTAAAATATGTATTTATATTATGATAAAAAAACCTGTGAATATTTATTTGCATATTATGCTTACTATAATATTAATATATATGTATTATTATTATTAAAAACATTATTAAAAAGTGTTCATTCATATATAATTATAATTATAAAAATATTATAAAATATGTATTTATATTATGATCAAAAACATTTATATATATTTATTTGTATATTATCCTTCCTATAATATTATTATATATGTATTATTCATAACAAAAACATTATTAAAAAGTGTTCATTCATATATAATTATAATTATAAAAAAACTTTAAACTATGTATTTATATTATTATCAAAAAAACCTGTCAATATTTATTTTCATATTATCGTTTCTATAATATTATTATATTTGTATTATTAATTACAAAAACATTACTAAAAAGTGTTTATTCATATATAATTATTATTATAAAAAACTTTTAAATATGTATTTATATTATGATAAAAAAAACTGTGAATATTTATTTGCATATTATCCTTCCTATAATATTATTATATATGTATTATTAATTACAAAAACATCATTAAAAAGTGTTCATTCATATATAATTGTTATTATAAAAATATTATAAAATATGTATTTATATTATGATCAAAAACATTTATATATATTTATTTGTATATTATCCTTCCTATAATATTATTATATATGTATTATTAATAACAAAAACATTATTCAAAAGTATTCATTTATATAAAATTATTATTATAAAAATATTATAAAATATGTATTTATATTATGATCAAAAACATTTATATATATTTATTTGTATATTATCCTTCCTATAATATTATTATATATGTATTATTAATAACAAAAACATCATTAAAAAGTGTTCATTCATATATAATTATTTTTATATAAAAATTTTTAAATATGTATTTATATTATGATAAAAAAACCTGTCAATATTTAATTGCATATTATCCTTACTATAATATTAATATATATGTATTATTACTATTAAAAACATTATTAAAAAGTGTTCATTCATATATAATTATAATTATAAAAATATTATAAAATATGTATTTATATTATGATCAAAAACATTTATATATATTTATTTGTATATTATCCTTCCTATAATATTATTATATATGTATTATTAATAACAAAAACATTATTAAAAAGTGTTCATTCATATATAATTATAATTATAAAAAAACTTTAAACTATGTATTTATATTATGATCAAAAAAACCTGTCAATATTTATTTGCATATTATCGTTTCTATAATATTATTATATATGTATTATTAATTACAAAAACATTACTAAAAAGTGTTCATTCATATATAATTATTATTATAAAAAAACTTTAAACTATGTATTTATATTATGATCAAAAAAACCTGTGAATATTTATTTGCATATTATCCTTCCTATAATATTATTATATATGTATTATTAATAACAAAAACATTATTAAAAAGTGTTCATTCATATATAATTATTATTATAAAAATATTATAAAATATGTATTTATATTATGATCAAAAACATTTATATATATTTATTTGTATATTATCCTTCCTATAATATTATTATATATGTATTAATAATAACAAAAACATCATTAAAAAGTGTTCATTCATATATAATTATTTTTATATAAAAATTATAAAATATGTATTTATATTATGATAAAAAAAACCTGTCAATATTTAATTGCATATTATCCTTACTATAATATTAATATATATGTATTATTATTATTAAAAACATTATTAAAAAGTGTTCATTCATATATAATTATAATTAAAAAAATATTATAAAATATGTATTTATATTATGATCAAAAACATTTTTATATATTTATTTGTATATTAACCTTCCTATAATATTATTATATATGTATTATTTATAACAAAAACATTATTAAAAAGTGTTCATTCATATATAATTATAATTATAAAAAAACTTTAAACTATGTATTTATATTATGATCAAAAAAACCTGTCAATATTTATTTTCATATTATCGTTTCTATAATATTATTATATTTGTATTATTAATTACAAAAACATTACTAAAAAGTGTTCATTCATATATAATTATTATTATAAAAAACTTTTAAATATGTATTTATATTATGATAAAAAAAAACTGTGAATATTTATTTGCATATTATCCTTCCTATAATATTATTATATATGTATTATTAATTACAAAAACATCATTAAAAAGTGTTCATTCATATATAATTATTATTATAAAAATATTATAAAATATGTATTTATATTATGATCAAAAACATTTATATATATTTATTTGTATATTATCCTTCCTATAATATTATTATATATGTATTATTAATAACAAAAACATCATTAAAAAGTGTTCATTCATATATAATTATTTTTATATAAAAATTATAAAATATGTATTTATATTATGATAAAAAAAACCTGCCAATATTTAATTGCATATTATCCTTACTATAATATTAATATATATGTATTATTATTATTAAAAACATTATTAAAAAGTGTTCATTCATATATAATTATAATTATAAAAATATTATAAAATATGTATTTATATTATGATCAAAAACATTTTTATATATTTGTTTGTATATTATCCTTCCTATAATATTATTATATATGTATTATTCATAACAAAAACATTATTAAAAAGTTCTCATTCATATATAATTATAATTATAAAAAAACTTTAAACTATGTATTTATATTATGATCAAAAAAACCTGTCAATATTTATTTTCATATTATCGTTTCTATAATATTATTATATTTGTATTATTAATTACAAAAACATTACTAAAAAGTGTTCATTCATATATAATTATTAATATAAAAAACTTTTAAATATGTATTTATATTATGATAAAAAAAACTGTGAATATTTATTTGCATATTATCCTTCCTATAATATTATTATATATGTATTATTAATTACAAAAACATCATTAAAAAGTGTTCATTCATATATAATTATTATTATAAAAATATTATAAAATATGTATTTATATTATGATCAAAAACATTTATATATATTTATTTGTATATTATCCTTCCTATAATATTATTATATATGTATTATTAATAACAAAAACATTATTCAAAAGTATTCATTTATATAAAATTATTATTATAAAAATATTATAAAATATGTATTTATATTATGATCAAAAACATTTATATATATTTATTTGTATATTATCCTTCCTATAATATTATTATATATGTATTATTCATAACAAAAACATTATTAAAAAGTGTTCATTCATATATTATTATTATTATAAAAATATTATAAAATATGTATTTATATTATGATCAAAAACATTTATATATATTTATTTGTATATTATCCTTCCTATAATATTATTATATATGTATTATTCATAACAAAAACATTATTAAAAAGTGTTCATTCATATATAATTATAATTATAAAAAAACTTTAAACTATGTATTTATATTATGATCAAAAAAACCTGTCAATATTTATTTGCATATTATCGTTTCTATAATATTATTATATTTGTATTATTAATTACAAAAACATTACTAAAAAGTGTTCATTCATATATAATTATTATTATAAAAAACTTTAAAATATGTAATTATATTATGATAAAAAAAACCTGTGAATATTTATTTGCATATTATCCTTACTATAATATTAATATATATGTATTATTATTATTAAAAACATTATTAAAAAGTGTTCATTCATATATAATTATAATTATAAAAATATTATAAAATATGTATTTATAATATGATCAAAAACATTTATATATATTTATTTGTATATTATCCTTCCTATAATATTATTATATATGTATTATTCATAACAAAAACATTATTAAAAAGTGTTCATTCATATATAATTATAATTATAAAAAAACTTTAAACTATGTATTTATATTATGATCAAAAAAACCTGTCAATTTTTATTTTCATATTATCGTTTCTATAATATTATTATATTTGTATTATTAATTACAAAAACATTACTAAAAAGTGTTCATTCATATATAATTATTATTATAAAAAACTTTTAAATATGTATTTATATTATGATAAAAAAAAACTGTGAATATTTATTTGCATATTATCCTTCCTATAATATTATTATATATGTATTATTAATTACAAAAACATCATTAAAAAGTGTTCATTCATATATAATTATTATTATAAAAATATTATAAAATATGTATTTATATTATGATCAAAAACATTTATATATATTTATTTGTATATTATCCTTCCTATAATATTATTATATATGTATTATTAATAACAAAAACATTATTCAAAAGTATTCATTTATATAAAATTATTATTATAAAAATATTATAAAATATGTATTTATATTATGATCAAAAACATTTATATATATTTATTTGTATATTATCCTTCCTATAATATTATTATATATGTATTATTAATAACAAAAACATCATTAAAAAGTGTTCATTCATATATAATTATTTTTATATAAAAATTTTTAAATATGTATTTATATCATGATAAAAAAAACCTGTCAATATTTAATTGCATATTATCCTTACTATAATATTAATATATATGTATTATTACTATTAAAAACATTATTAAAAAGTGTTCATTCATATATAATTATAATTATAAAAATATTATAAAATATGTATTTATATTATGATCAAAAACATTTATATATATTTATTTGTATATTATCCTTCCTATAATATTATTATATATGTATTATTAATAACAAAAACCTTATTAAAAAGTGTTCATTCATACATAATTATAATTATAAAAAAACTTTAAACTATGTATTTATATTATGATCAAAAAAACCTGTCAATATTTATTTGCATATTATCGTTTCTATAATATTATTATATTTGTATTATTAATTACAAAAACATTACTAAAAAGTGTTCATTCATATATAATTATTATTATAAAAAAACTTTAAACTATGTATTTATATTATGATCAAAAAAACCTGTCAATATTTATTTGCATATTATCGTTTCTATAATATTATTATATTTGTATTATTAATTACAAAAACATTATTAAAAAGTGTTCATTCATATATAATTATAATTATAAAAAAACTTTAAACTATGTATTTATATTATGATCAAAAAAACCTGTCAATATTTATTTTCATATTATCGTTTCTATAATATTATTATATTTGTATTATTAATTACAAAAACATTACTAAAAAGTGTTCATTCATATATAATTATTATTATAAAAAACTTTTAAATATGTATTTATATTATGATAAAAAAAAACTGTGAATATTTATTTGCATATTATCCTTCCTATAATATTATTATATATGTATTATTAATTACAAAAACATCATTAAAAAGTGTTCATTCATATATAATTATTATTATAAAAATATTATAAAATATGTATTTATATTATGATCAAAAACATTTATATATATTTATTTGTATATTATCCTTCCTATAATATTATTATATATGTATTATTAATAACAAAAACATCATTAAAAAGTGTTCATTCATATATAATTATTTTTATATAAAAATTATAAAATATGTATTTATATTATGATAAAAAAAAACCTGCCAATATTTAATTGCATATTATCCTTACTATAATATTAATATATATGTCTTATTATTATTAAAAACATTATTAAAAAGTGTTCATTCATATATAATTATAATTATAAAAATATTATAAAATATGTATTTATATTATGATCAAAAACATTTTTATATATTTATTTGTATATTATCCTTCCTATAATATTATTATATATGTATTATTCATAACAAAAACATTATTAAAAAGTTCTCATTCATATATAATTATAATTATAAAAAAACTTTAAACTATGTATTTATATTATGATCAAAAAAACCTGTCAATATTTATTTTCATATTATCGTTTCTATAATATTATTATATTTGTATTATTAATTACAAAAACATTACTAAAAAGTGTTCATTCATATATAATTATTAATATAAAAAACTTTTAAATATGTATTTATATTATGATAAAAAAAAACTGTGAATATTTATTTGCATATTATCCTTCCTATAATATTATTATATATGTATTATTAATTACAAAAACATCATTAAAAAGTGTTCATTCATATATAATTATTATTATAAAAATATTATAAAATATGTATTTATATTATGATCAAAAACATTTATATATATTTATTTGTATATTATCCTTCCTATAATATTATTATATATGTATTATTAATAACAAAAACATTATTAAAAAGTGTTCATTCATATATAATTATTATTATAAAAATATTATAAAATATGTATTTATATTATGATCAAAAACATTTATATATATTTATTTGTATATTATCCTTCCTATAATATTATTATATATGTATTATTCATAACAAAAACATTATTAAAAAGTGTTCATTCATATATTATTATTATTATAAAAATATTATAAAATATGTATTTATATTATGATCAAAAACATTTATATATATTTATTTGTATATTATCCTTCCTATAATATTATTATATATGTATTATTCATAACAAAAACATTATTAAAAAGTGTTCATTCATATATAATTATAATTATAAAAAAACTTTAAACTATGTATTTATATTATGATCAAAAAAACCTGTCAATATTTATTTGCATATTATCGTTTCTATAATATTATTATATTTGTATTATTAATTACAAAAACATTACTAAAAAGTGTTCATTCATATATAATTATTATTATAAAAAACTTTAAAATATGTATTTATATTATGATAAAAAAAACCTGTGAATATTTATTTGCATATTATCCTTACTATAATATTAATATATATGTATTATTATTATTAAAAACATTATTAAAAAGTGTTCATTCATATATAATTATAATTATAAAAATATTATAAAATATGTATTTATAATATGATCAAAAACATTTATATATATTTATTTGTATATTATCCTTCCTATAATATTATTATATATGTATTATTCATAACAAAAACATTATTAAAAAGTGTTCATTCATATATAATTATAATTATAAAAAAACTTTAAACTATGTATTTATATTATGATCAAAAAAACCTGTCAATATTTATTTTCATATTATCGTTTCTATAATATTATTATATTTGTATTATTAATTACAAAAACATTACTAAAAAGTGTTCATTCATATATAATTATTATTATAAAAAACTTTTAAATATGTATTTATATTATGATAAAAAAAAACTGTGAATATTTATTTGCATATTATCCTTCCTATAATATTATTATATATGTATTATTAATTACAAAAACATCATTAAAAAGTGTTCATTCATATATAATTATTATTATAAAAATATTATAAAATATGTATTTATATTATGATCAAAAACATTTATATATATTTATTTGTATATTATCCTTCCTATAATATTATTATATATGTATTATTAATAACAAAAACATTATTCAAAAGTATTCATTTATATAAAATTATTATTATAAAAATATTATAAAATATGTATTTATATTATGATCAAAAACATTTATATATATTTATTTGTATATTATCCTTCCTATAATATTATTATATATGTATTATTAATAACAAAAACATCATTAAAAAGTGTTCATTCATATATAATTATTTTTATATAAAAATTTTTAAATATGTATTTATATTATGATAAAAAAAACCTGTCAATATTTAATTGCATATTATCCTTACTATAATATTAATATATATGTATTATTACTATTAAAAACATTATTAAAAAGTGTTCATTCATATATAATTATAATTATAAAAATATTATAAAATATGTATTTATATTATGATCAAAAACATTTATATATATTTATTTGTATATTATCCTTCCTATAATATTATTATATATGTATTATTAATAACAAAAACCTTATTAAAAAGTGTTCATTCATATATAATTATAATTATAAAAAAACTTTAAACTATGTATTTATATTATGATCAAAAAAACCTGTCAATATTTATTTGCATATTATCGTTTCTATAATATTATTATATTTGTATTATTAATTACAAAAACATTACTAAAAAGTGTTCATTCATATATAATTATTATTATAAAAAAACTTTAAACTATGTATTTATATTATGATCAAAAAAACCTGTCAATATTTATTTGCATATTATCGTTTCTATAATATTATTATATTTGTATTATTAATTACAAAAACATTACTAAAAAGTGTTCATTCATATATTATTATTATTATAAAAAACTTTAAAATATGTATTTATATTATGATAAAAAAACCTGTGAATATTTATTTGCATATTATCCTTCCTATAATATTATTATATATGTATTATTAATAACAAAAACATTATTAAAAAGTGTTCATTCATATATAATTATTATTATAAAAATATTATAAAATATGTATTTATATTATGATCAAAAACATTTATATATATTTATTTGTATATTATCCTTCCTATAATATTATTATATATGTATTATTAATAACAAAAATATTATTCAAAAGTGTTCATTCATATATAATTATTATTATAAAAATATTATAAAATATGTATTTATATTATGATCAAAAACATTTATATATATTTATTTGTATATTATCCTTCCTATAATATTATTATATATGTATTATTAATAACAAAAACATCATTAAAAAGTGTTCATTCATATATAATTATTGTTATATAAAAATTATAAAATATGTATTTATATTATGATAAAAAAAACCTGTCAATATTTAATTGCATATTATCCTTACTATAATATTAATATATATGTATTATTATTATTAAAAACATTATTAAAAAGTGTTCATTCATATATAATTATAATTAAAAAAATATTATAAAATATGTATTTATATTATGATCAAAAACATTTTTATATATTTATTTGTATATTATCCTTCCTATAATATTATTATATATGTATTATTCATAACAAAAACATTATTAAAAAGTGTTCATTCATATATAATTATAATTATAAAAAAACTTTAAACTATGTATTTATATTATGATCAAAAAAACCTGTCAATATTTATTTTCATATTATCGTTTCTATAATATTATTATATTTGTATTATTAATTACAAAAACATTACTAAAAAGTGTTCATTCATATATAATTATTATTATAAAAAACTTTTAAATATGTATTTATATTATGATAAAAAAAACTGTGAATATTTATTTGCATATTATCCTTCCTATAATATTATTATATATGTATTATTAATTACAAAAACATCATTAAAAAGTGTTCATTCATATATAATTATTATTATAAAAATATTATAAAATATGTATTTATATTATGATCAAAAACATTTATATATATTTATTTGTATATTATCCTTCCTATAATATTATTATATATGTATTATTAATAACAAAAACATCATTAAAAAGTGTTCATTCATATATAATTATTTTTATATAAAAATTATAAAATATGTATTTATATTATGATAAAAAAAACCTGTCAATATTTAATTGCATATTATCCTTACTATAATATTAATATATATGTATTATTATTATTAAAAACATTATTAAAAAGTGTTCATTCATATATAATTATAATTATAAAAATATTATAAAATATGTATTTATATTATGATCAAAAACATTTTTATATATTTATTTGTATATTATCCTTCCTATAATATTATTATATATGTATTATTCATAACAAAAACATTATTAAAAAGTTCTCATTCATATATAATTATAATTATAAAAAAACTTTAAACTATGTATTTATATTATGATCAAAAAAACTTGTCAATATTTATTTGCATATTATCGTTTCTATAATATTATTATATTTGTATTATTAATTACAAAAACATTACTAAAAAGTGTTCATTCATATATAATTATTATTATAAAAAAACTTTAAACTATGTATTTATATTATGATCAAAAAAACCTGTGAATATTTATTTGCATATTATCCTTCCTATAATATTATTATATATGTATTATTAATAACAAAAACATTATTCAAAAGTGTTCATTCATATATAATTATTATTATAAAAATATTATAAAATATGTATTTATATTATGATCAAAAACATTTATATATATTTATTTGTATATTATCCTTCCTATAATATTATTATATATGTATTATTAATAACAAAAACATTATTAAAAAGTGTTCATTCATATATAATTATTATTATAAAAATATTATAAAATATGTATTTATATTATAATCAAAAACATTTATATATATTTATTTGTATATTATCCTTCCTATAATATTATTATATATGTATTATTCATAACAAAAACATTATTAAAAAGTGTTCATTCATATATAATTATAATTATAAAAAAACTTTAAACTATGTATTTATATTATGATCAAAAAAACCTGTCAATATTTATTTGCATATTATCGTTTCTATAATATTATTATATTTGTATTATTAATTACAAAAACATTACTAAAAAGTGTTCATTCATATATAATTATTATTATAAAAAAACTTTAAACTATGTATTTATATTATGATCAAAAAAACCTGTCAATATTTATTTGCATATTATCGTTTCTATAATATTATTATATTTGTATTATTAATTACAAAAACATTACTAAAAAGTGTTCATTCATATATTATTATTATTATAAAAAACTTTAAAATATGTATTTATATTATGATAAAAAAAACCTGTGAATATTTATTTGCATATTATCCTTCCTATAATATTATTATATATGTATTATTAATAACAAAAACATTATTAAAAAGTGTTCATTCATATATAATTATTATTATAAAAATATTATAAAATATGTATTTATATTATGATCAAAAACATTTTTATATATTTATTTGTATATTATCCTTCCTATAATATTATTATATATGTATTATTAATAACAAAAACATTATTAAAAAGTGTTCATTTATATATTATTATTATTATAAAATTATTATAAAATATGTATTTATATTATGATCAAAAACATTTATATATATTTATTTGTATATTATACTTCCTATAATATTATTATATATGTATTATTAATAACAAAAACATTATTAAAAAGTGTTCATTCATATATAATTATAATTATAAAAAAACTTTAAACTATGTATTTATATTATGATCAAAAAAACCTGTCAATATTTATTTGCATATTATCGTTTCTATAATATTATTATATTTGTATTATTAATTACAAAAACATTACTAAAAAGTGTTCATTCATATATAATTATTATTATAAAAAAACTTTAAACTATGTATTTATATTATGATCAAAAAAACCTGTCAATATTTATTTGCATATTATCGTTTCTATAATATTATTATATTTGTATTATTAATTACAAAAACATTACTAAAAAGTGTTCATTCATATATAATTATTATTATATAAAAACTTTAAACTATGTATTTATATTATGATCAAAAAAACCTGTGAATATTTATTTGCATATTATCCTTCCTATAATATTATTATATATGTATTATTAATAACAAAAACATTATTAAAAAATCGTTCATTCATATATAATTATTATTATAAAAATATTATAAAATATGTATTTATATTATGATCAAAAACATTTATATATATTTATTTGTATATTATCCTTCCTATAATATTATTATATATGTATTATTAATAACAAAAACATTATTCAAAAGTGTTCATTCATATATAATTATTATTATAAAAATATTATAAAATATGTATTTTTATTATGATCAAAAACATTTATATATATTTATTTGTATATTATCCTTCCTATAATATTATTATATATGTATTATTAATAACAAAAACATCATTAAAAAGTGTTCATTCATATATAATTATTTTTATATAAAAATTATAAAATATGTATTTATATTATGATAAAAAAAAACCTGTCAATATTTAATTGCATATTATCCTTCCTATAATATTAATATATATGTATTATTATTATTAAAAACATTATTAAAAAGTGTTCATTCATATAAAATTATAATTATAAAAATATTATAAAATATGTATTTATATTATGATCAAAAACATTTTTATATATTTATTTGTATATTATCCTTCCTATAATATTATTATATATGTATTATTCATAACAAAAACATTATTAAAAAGTGTTCATTAATATATAATTATAATTATAAAAAAACTTTAAACTATGTTTTTATATTATGATCAAAAAAACCTGTCAATATTTATTTTCATATTATCGTTTCTATAATATTATTATATTTGTATTATTAATTACAAAAACATTACTAAAAAGTGTTCATTCATATATAATTATTATTATAAAAAACTTTAAAATATGTATTTATATTATGATAAAAAAAACCTGTGAATATTTATTTGCATATTATCCTTCCTATAATATTATTATATATGTATTATCAATTACAAAAACATCATTAAAAATTGTTCATTCATATATAATTATTTTTATATAAAAATTTTAAAATATGTATTTATAATATGATAAAAAAAACCTGTCAATATTTAATTGCATATTATCCTTACTATAATATTAATATATATGTATTATTATTATTAAAATCATTATTAAAAAGTGTTCATCATATATAATTATAATTATAAAAATATTATAAAATATGTATTTATATTATGATCAAAAACATTTATATATATTTATTTGTATATAATCCTTCCTATAATATTATTATATATGTATTATTAATTACAAAAACATTACTAAAAAGTGTTCATTCATATATAATTATTATTATAAAAAAACTTTAAACTATGTATTTATATTATGATCAAAAAAACCTGTCAATATTTATTTGCATATTATCGTTTCTATAATATTATTATATTTGTATTATTAATTACAAAAACATTACTAAAAAGTGTTCATTCATATATTATTATTATTATAAAAAACTTTAAAATATGTATTTATATTATGATAAAAAAACCTGTGAATATTTATTTGCATATTATCCTTCCTATAATATTATTATATATGTATTATTAATAACAAAAACATTATTAAAAAGTGTTCATTCATATATAATTATTATTATAAAAATATTATAAAATATGTATTTATATTATGTTAAAAAACATTTTTATATATTTATTTGTATATTATCCTTCCTATAATATTATTATATATGTATTATTAATAACAAAAACATTATTAAAAAGTGTTCATTCATATATTATTATTATTATAAAATTATTATAAAATATGTATTTATATTATGATCAAAAACATTTATATATATTTATTTGTATATTATCCTTCCTATAATATTATTATATTTGTATTATTAATTACAAAAACATTACTAAAAAGTGTTCATTCATATATAATTATTATTATAAAAAAACTTTAAACTATGTATTTATATTATGATTAAAAAAACCTGTCAATATTTATTTGCATATTATCCTTACTATAATATTAATATATATGTATTATTATTATTAAAAACATTATTAAAAAGTGTTCATTCATATATAATTATAATTATAAAAATATTATAAAATATGTATTTATATTATGATCAAAAACATTTATATATATTTATTTGTATATCATCCTTCCTATAATATTATTATATATGTATTATTCATAACAAAAACATTATTAAAAAGTGTTCATTCATATATAATTATAATTATAAAAAAACTTTAAACTATGTATTTATATTATGATCAAAAAAACCTGTCAATATTTATTTTCATATTATCGTTTCTATAATATTATTATATTTGTATTATTAATTACAAAAACATAACTAAAAAGTGTTCATTCATATATAATTATTATTATAAAAAACTTTTAAATATGTATTTATATTATGATAAAAAAAAACTGTGAATATTTATTTGCATATTATCCTTCCTATAATATTATTATATATGTATTATTAATTACAAAAACATCATTAAAAAGTGTTCATTCATATATAATTATTATTATAAAAATATTATAAAATATGTATTTATATTATGATCAAAAACATTTATACATATTTATTTGTATATTATCCTTCCTATAATATTATTATATATGTATTATTAATAACAAAAACATTATTCAAAAGTATTCATTTATATAAAATTATTATTATAAAAATAATATAAAATATGTATTTATATTATGATCAAAAACATTTATATATATTTATTTGTATATTATCCTTCCTATAATATTATTATATATGTATTATTTATAACAAAAACATCATTAAAAAGTGTTCATTCATATATAATTATTTTTATATAAAAATTTTTAAATATGTATTTATATTATGATCAAAAAAACCTGTGAATATTTATTTGCATATTATCCTTCCTATAATATTATTATATATGTATTATTAATAACAAAAACATTATTCAAAAGTGTTCATTCATATATAATTATTATTATAAAAATATTATAAAATATGTATTTATATTATGATCAAAAACATTTATATATATTTATTTGTATATTATCCTTCCTATAATATTATTATATATGTATTATTAATAACAAAAACATTATTAAAAAGTGTTCATTCATATATAATTATTATTATAAAAATATTATAAAATATGTATTTATATTATAATCAAAAACATTTATATATATTTATTTGTATATTATCCTTCCTATAATATTATTATATATGTATTATTCATAACAAAAACATTATTAAAAAGTGTTCATTCATATATAATTATAATTATAAAAAAACTTTAAACTATGTATTTATATTATGATCAAAAAAACCTGTCAATATTTATTTGCATATTATCGTTTCTATAATATTATTATATTTGTATTATTAATTACAAAAACATTACTAAAAAGTGTTCATTCATATATAATTATTATTATAAAAAAACTTTAAACTATGTATTTATATTATGATCAAAAAAACCTGTCAATATTTATTTGCATATTATCGTTTCTATAATATTATTATATTTGTATTATTAATTACAAAAACATTACTAAAAAGTGTTCATTCATATATTATTATTATTATAAAAAACTTTAAAATATGTATTTATATTATGATAAAAAAAACCTGTGAATATTTATTTGCATATTATCCTTCCTATAATATTATTATATATGTATTATTAATAACAAAAACATTATTAAAAAGTGTTCATTCATATATAATTATTATTATAAAAATATTATAAAATATGTATTTATATTATGATCAAAAACATTTTTATATATTTATTTGTATATTATCCTTCCTATAATATTATTATATATGTATTATTAATAACAAAAACATTATTAAAAAGTGTTCATTCATATATTATTATTATTATAAAATTATTATAAAATATGTATTTATATTATGATCAAAAACATTTATATATATTTATTTGTATATTATACTTCCTATAATATTATTATATATGTATTATTAATAACAAAAACATTATTAAAAAGTGTTCATTCATATATAATTATAATTATAAAAAAACTTTAAACTATGTATTTATATTATGATCAAAAAAACCTGTCAATATTTATTTGCATATTATCGTTTCTATAATATTATTATATTTGTATTATTAATTACAAAAACATTACTAAAAAGTGTTCATTCATATATAATTATTATTATAAAAAAACTTTAAACTATGTATTTATATTATGATCAAAAAAACCTGTCAATATTTATTTGCATATTATCGTTTCTATAATATTATTATATATGTATTATTAATAACAAAAACATTATTAAAAAGTGTTCATTCATATATAATTATTATTATAAAAATATTATAAAATATGTATTTATATTATGATCAAAAACATTTATATATATTTATTTGTATATTATCCTTCCTATAATATTATTATATATGTATTATTAATAACAAAAACATTATTCAAAAGTGTTCATTCATATATAATTATTATTATAAAAATATTATAAAATATGTATTTATATTATGATCAAAAACATTTATATATATTTATTTGTATATTATCCTTCCTATAATATTATTATATATGTATTAGTAATAACAAAAACATCATTAAAAAGTGTTCATTCATATATAATTATTTTTATATAAAAATTATAAAATATGTATTTATATTATGATAAAAAAAACCTGTCAATATTTAATTGCATATTATCCTTCCTATAATATTAATATATATGTATTATTATTATTAAAAACATTATTAAAAAGTGTTCATTCATATAAAATTATAATTATAAAAATATTATAAAATATGTATTTATATTATGATCAAAAACATTTTTATATATTTATTTGTATATTATCCTTCCTATAATATTATTATATATGTATTATTCATAACAAAAACATTATTAAAAAGTGTTCATTCATATATAATTATAATTATAAAAAAACTTTAAACTATGTTTTTATATTATGATCAAAAAAACCTGTCAATATTTATTTTCATATTATCGTTTCTATAATATTATTATATTTGTATTATTAATTACAAAAACATTACTAAAAAGTGTTCATTCATATATAATTATTATTATAAAAAACTTTAAAATATGTATTTATATTATGATAAAAAAAACCTGTGAATATTTATTTGAATATTATCCTTCCTATAATATTATTATATATGTATTATTAATTACAAAAACATCATCAAAAATTGTTCATTCATATATAATTATTTTTATATAAAAATTTTAAAATATGTATTTATAATATGATAAAAAAAACCTGTCAATATTTAATTGCATATTATCCTTACTATAATATTAATATATATGTATTATTATTATTAAAATCATTATTAAAAAGTGTTCATCATATATAATTATAATTATAAAAATATTATAAAATATGTATTTATATTATGATCAAAAACATTTATATATATTTATTTGTATATAATCCTTCCTATAATATTATTATATATGTATTATTAATTACAAAAACATTACTAAAAAGTGTTCATTCATATATAATTATTATTATAAAAAAACTTTAAACTATGTATTTATATTATGATCAAAAAAACCTGTCAATATTTATTTGCATATTATCGTTTCTATAATATTATTATATTTGTATTATTAATTACAAAAACATTACTAAAAAGTGTTCATTCATATATTATTATTATTATAAAAAACTTTAAAATATGTATTTATATTATGATAAAAAAACCTGTGAATATTTATTTGCATATTATCCTTCCTATAATATTATTATATATGTATTATTAATAACAAAAACATTATTAAAAAGTGTTCATTCATATATAATTATTATTATAAAAATATTATAAAATATGTATTTATATTATGATCAAAAACATTTTTATATATTTATTTGTATATTATCCTTCCTATAATATTATTATATATGTATTATTAATAACAAAAACATTATTAAAAAGTGTTCATTCATATATTATTATTATTATAAAATTATTATAAAATATGTATTTATATTATGATCAAAAACATTTATATATATTTATTTGTATATTATCCTTCCTATAATATTATTATATTTGTATTATTAATTACAAAAACATTACTAAAAAGTGTTCATTCATATATAATTATTATTATAAAAAAACTTTAAACTATGTATTTATATTATGATTAAAAAAACCTGTCAATATTTATTTGCATATTATCGTTTCTATAATATTATTATATTTGGATTATTAATTACAAAAACATTACTAAAAAGTGTTCATATATTATTATTATTATAAAAAACTTTAAAATATGTATTTATATTATGATAAAAAAACCTGTGAATATTTATTTGCATATTATCCTTCCTATAATATTGTTATATATGTATTATTAATAACAAAAACATTATTAAAAAGTGTTCATTCATATATAATTATTATTATAAAAATATTATAAAATATGTATTTATATTATGATCAAAAACATTTATATATATTTATTTGTATATTATCCTTCCTATAATATTATTATATATGTATTATTAATAACAAAAACATTATTCAAAAGTGTTCATTCATATATAATTATTATTATAAAAATATTATAAAATATGTATTTATATTATGATCAAAAACATTTATATATATTTATTTGTATATTATCCTTCCTATAATATTATTATATATGTATTATTAATAACAAAAACATCATTAAAAAGTGTTCATTCATATATAATTATTTTTATATAAAAATTATAAAATGTGTATTTATATTATGATAAAAAAAACCTGTCAATATTTAATTGCATATTATCCTTACTATAATATTAATATATATGTATTATTATTATTAAAAACATTATTAAAAAGTGTTCATTCATATATAATTATAATTATAAAAATATTATAAAATATGTATTTATATTATGATCAAAAACATTTTTATATATTTATTTGTATATTATCCTTCCTATAATATTATTATATATGTATTATTCATAACAAAAACATTATTAAAAAGTGTTCATTCATATATAATTATAATTATAAAAAAACTTTAAACTATGTATTTATATTATGATCAAAAAAACCTGTCAATATTTATTTTCATATTATCGTTTCTATAATATTATTATATTTGTATTATTAATTACAAAAACATTACTAACAAGTGTTCATTCATATATAATTATTATTATAAAAAACTTTTAAATATGTATTTATATTATGATAAAAAAAAAACTGTGAATATTTATTTGCATATTATCCTTCCTATAATATTATTATATATGTATTATTAATTACAAAAACATCATTAAAAAGTGTTCATTCATATATAATTATTATTATAAAAATATTATAAAATATGTATTTATATTATGATCAAAAACATTTATATATATTTATTTGTATATTATCCTTCCTATAATATTATTATATATGTATTATTAATAACAAAAACATCATTAAAAAGTGTTCATTCATATATAATTATTTTTATATAAAAATTTTAAAATATGTATTTATATTATGAAAAAAAAAACCTGTCAATATTTAATTGCATATTATCCTTACTATAATATTAATATATATGTATTATTATTATTAAAAACATTATTAAAAAGTGTTCATTCATATATAATTATAATTATAAAAATATTATAAAATATGTATTTATATTATGATCAAAAACATTTTTATATATTTATTTGTATATTATCCTTCCTATAATATTATTATATATGTATTATTCATAACAAAAACATTATTTAAAAGTGTTCATTCATATATAATTATAATTATAAAAAAACTTTAAACTATGTATTTATATTATGATCAAAAAAACCTGTCAATATTTATTTTCATATTATCGTTTCTATAATATTATTATATTTGTATTATTAATTACAAAAACATTACTAAAAAGTGTTCATTCATATATAATTATTATTATAAAAAACTTTTAAATATGTATTTATATTATGATAAAAAAAAACTGTGAATATTTATTTGCATATTATCCTTCCTATAATATTATTATATATGTATTATTAATTACAAAAACATCATTAAAAAGTGTTCATTCATATATAATTATTATTATAAAAATATTATAAAATATGTATTTATATTATGATCAAAAACATTTATATATATTTATTTGTATATTATCCTTCCTATAATATTATTATATATGTATTATTAATAACAAAAACATTAGTAAAAAGTGTTCATTCATATATAATTATTATTATAAAAATATTATAAAATATGTATTTATATTATGATCAAAAACATTTATATATATTTATTTGTATATTATCCTTCCTATAATATTATTATACAGTATATGTATTATTCATAACAAAAACATTATTAAAAAGTGTTCATTCATATATTATTATTATTATAAAAATATTATAAAATATGTATTTATATTATGATCAAAAACATTTATATATATTTATTTGTATATTATCCTTCCTATAATATTATTATATATGTATTATTCATAACAAAAACATTATTAAAAAGTGTTCATTCATATATAATTATAATTATAAAAAAACTTTAAACTATGTATTTATATTATGATCAAAAAAACCTGTCAATATTTATTTGCATATTATCGTTTCTATAATATTATTATATTTGTATTATTAATTACAAAAACATTACTAAAAAGTGTTCATTCATATATAATTATTATTATAAAAAAACTTTACACTATGTATTTATATTATGATCAAAAAAACCTGTCAATATTTTTTTGCATATTATCGTTTCTATAATATTATTATATTTGTATTATTAATTACAAAAACATTACTAAAAAGTGTTCATTCATATATTATTATTATTAAAAAAAACTTTAAAATATTTTTTTATATTATGATCAAAAAAACCTGTGAATATTTATTTGCATATTATCCTTCCTATAATATTATTATATATGTATTATTAATAACAAAAACATTATTAAAAAGTGTTCATTCATATATAATTATAATTATAAAAATATTATAAAATTTGTATTTATATTATGATCAAAAACATTTATATATATTTATTTGTATATTATCCTTCCTATAATATTATTATATATGTATTATTAATAACAAAAACATTATTCAAAAGTGTTCATTCATATATAATTATTATTATAAAAATATTATAAAATATGTATTTATATTATGATCAAAAACATTTATATATATTTATTTGTATATTATCCTTCCTATAATATTATTATATATGTATTATTAATAACAAAAACATCATTAAAAAGTGTTCATTCATATATAATTATTTTTATATAAAAATTATAAAATATGTATTTATATTATGATAAAAAAAACCTGTCAATATTTAATTGCATATTATCCTTACTATAATATTATTATATATGTATTATTCATAACAAAAACATTATTAAAAAGTGTTCATTCATATATAATTATAATTATAAAAAAACTTTAAACTATGTATTTATATTATGATCAAAAAAACCTGTCAATATTTATTTTCATATTATCGTTTCTATAATATTATTATATTTGTATTATTAATTACAAAAACATTACTAAAAAGTGTTCATTCATATATAATTATTATTATAAAAAACTTTAAAATATGTATTTATATTATGATAAAAAAAACCTGTGAATATTTATTTGCATATTATCCTTCCTATAATATTATTATATATGTATTATTAATTACAAAAACATCATTAAAAAGTGTTCATTCATATAAAATTATTTTTATATAAAAATTTTAAAATATGTATTTATATTATGATAAAAAAAACCTGTCAATATTTAATTGCATATTATCCTTACTATAATTTTAATATATATGTATTATTATTATTAAAAACATTATTAAAAAGTGTTCATTCATATATAATTATAATTATAAAAATATTATAAAATATGTATTTATATTATGATCAAAAACATTTATATATATTTATTTGTAAATTATCCTTCCTATAATATTATTATATATGTATTATTCATAACAAAAACATTATTAAAAAGTGTTCATTCATATATAATTATAATTATAAAAAAACTTTAAACTATGTATTTATATTATGATCAAAAAAACCTGTGAATATTTATTTGCATATTATCCTTCCTATAATATTATTATATATGTATTATTAATAACAAAAACATTATTAAAAAGTGTTCATTCATATATAATTATTATTATAAAAATATTATAAAATATGTATTTATATTATGATCAAAAACATTTATATATATTTATTTGTATATTATCCTTCCTATAATATTATTATATATGTATTATTAATAACAAAAACATTATTCAAAAGTGTTCATTCATATATAATTATTATTATAAAAATATTATAAAATATGTATTTATATTATGATCAAAAACATTTATATATATTTATTTGTATATTATCCTTCCTATAATATTATTATATATGTATTATTAATAACAAAAACATCATTAAAAAGTGTTCATTCATATATAATTATTTTTATATAAAAATTATAAAATATGTATTTATATTATGATAAAAAAAACCTGTCAATATTTAATTGCATATTATCCTTACTATAATATTATTATATATGTATTATTCATAACAAAAACATTATTAAAAAGTGTTCATTCATATATAATTATAATTATAAAAAAACTTTAAACTATGTATTTATATTATGATCAAAAAAACCTGTCAATATTTATTTTCATATTATCGTTTCTATAATATTATTATATTTGTATTATTAATTACAAAAACATTACTAAAAAGTGTTCATTCATATATAATTATTATTATAAAAAACTTTAAAATATGTATTTATATTATGATAAAAAAAACCTGTGAATATTTATTTGCATATTATCCTTCCTATAATATTATTATATATGTATTATTAATTACAAAAACATCATTAAAAAGTGTTCATTCATATAAAATTATTTTTATATAAAAATTTTAAAATATGTATTTATATTATGATAAAAAAAAACCTGTCAATATTTAATTGCATATTATCCTTACTATAATTTTAATATATATGTATTATTATTATTAAAAACATTATTAAAAAGTGTTCATTCATATATAATTATAATTATAAAAATATTATAAAATATGTATTTATATTATGATCAAAAACATTTATATATATTTATTTGTAAATTATCCTTCCTATAATATTATTATATATGTATTATTCATAACAAAAACATTATTAAAAAGTGTTCATTCATATATAATTATAATTATAAAAAAACTTTAAACTATGTATTTATATTATGATCAAAAAAACCTGTGAATATTTATTTGCATATTATCCTTCCTATAATATTATTATATATGTATTATTAATAACAAAAACATTATTAAAAAGTGTTCATTCATATATAATTATTATTATAAAAATATTATAAAATATGTATTTATATTATGATCAAAAACATTTATATATATTTATTTGTATATTATCCTTCCTATAATATTATTATATATGTATTATTAATAACAAAAACATTATTCAAAAGTGTTCATTCATATATAATTATTATTATAAAAATATTATAAAATATGTATTTATATTATGATCAAAAACATTTATATATATTTATTTGTATATTATCCTTCCTATAATATTATTATATATGTATTATTAATAACAAAAACATCATTAAAAAGTGTTCATTCATATATAATTATTTTTATATAAAAATTATAAAATATGTATTTATATTATGATAAAAAAAACCTGTCAATATTTAATTGCATATTATCCTTACTATAATATTATTATATATGTATTATTCATAACAAAAACATTATTAAAAAGTGTTTATTCATATATAATTATAATTATAAAAAAACTTTAAACTATGTATTTATATTATGATAAAAAAAACCTGTCAATATTTATTTTCATATTATCGTTTCTATAATATTATTATATTTGTATTATTAATTACAAAAACATTACTAAAAAGTGTTCATTCATATATAATTATTATTATAAAAAACTTTAAAATATGTATTTATATTATGATAAAAAAAAACCTGTGAATATTTATTTGCATATTATCCTTCCTATAATATTATTATATATGTATTATTAATTACAAAAACATCATTAAAAAGTGTTCATTCATATAAAATTATTTTTATATAAAAATTTTAAAATATGTATTTATATTATGATAAAAAAAACCTGTCAATATTTAATTGCATATTATCCTTACTATAATTTTAATATATATGTATTATTATTATTAAAAACATTATTAAAAAGTGTTCATTCATATATCATTATAATTATAAAAATATTATAAAATATGTATTTATATTATGATCAAAAACATTTATATATATTTATTTGTATATTATCCTTCCTATAATATTATTATATATGTATTATTCATAACAAAAACATTATTAAAAAGTGTTCATTCATATATAATTATAATTATAAAAAAACTTTAAACTATGTATTTATATTATGATCAAAAAAACCTGTCAATATTTATTTTTATATTATCGTTTCTATAATAATATTATATTTGTATTATTAATTACAAAAACATTACTAAAAAGTGTTCATTCATATATAATTATTATTATAAAAAACTTTAAAATATGTATTTATATTATGATAAAAAAAACCTGTGAATATTTATTTGCATATTATCCTTCCTATAATATTATTATATATGTATTATTAATTACAAAAACATCATTAAAAACTGTTCATTCATATATAATTATTTTTATATAAAAATTTTAAAATATGTATTTATAATATGATAAAAAAAACCTGTCAATATTTAATTGCATATTATCCTTACTATAATATTAATATATATGTATTATTATTATTAAAATCATTATTAAAAAGTGTTCATTCATATATAATTATAATTATAAAAATATTATAAAATATGTATTTATATTATGATCAAAAACATTTATATATATTTATTTGTATATTATCCTTCCTATAATATTATTATATATGTATTATTAATAACAAAAACATTATTAAAAAGTGTTCATTCATATATAATTATTATTATAAAAATATTATAAAATATGTATTTATATTATGATCAAAAACATTTATATATATTTATTTGTATATTATCCTTCCTATAATATTATTATATATGTATTATTCATAACAAAAACATTATTAAAAAGTGTTCATTCATATATAATTATAATTATAAAAAAACTTTAAACTATGTATTTATATTATGATCAAAAAAACCTGTCAATATTTATTTGCATATTATCGTTTCTATAATATTATTATATTTGTATTATTAATTACAAAAACATTACTAAAAAGTGTTCATTCATATATAATTATTATTATAAAAAAACTTTAAACTATGTATTTATATTATGATCAAAAAAACCTGTCAATATTTATTTGCATATTATCGTTTCTATAATATTATTATATTTGTATTATTAATTACAAAAACATTACTAAAAAGTGTTCATTCATATATAATTATTATTAAAAAAATATTATAAAATATGTATTTATATTATGATCAAAAACATTTATATATATTTATTTGTATATTATCCTTCCTATAATATTATTATATATGTATTATTAATAACAAAAACATCATTAAAAAGTGTTCATTCATATATAATTATTTTTATATAAAAATTTTAAAATATATATTTATATTATGATAAAAAAACCTGTCAATATTTAATTGCATATTATCCTTACTATAATATTAATATATATGTATTATTATTATTAAAAACATTATTAAAAAGTGTTCATTCATATATAATTATAATTATAAAAATATTATAAAATATGTATTTATATTATGATAAAAAAAACCTGTCAATATTTAATTGCATATTATCCTTACTATAATATTAATATATATGTATTATTATTATTAAAAACATTATTAAAAAGTGTTCATTCATATATAATTATAATTATAAAAATATTATTAAATATGTATTTATATTATGATCAAAAACATTTATATATATTTATTTGTATATTATCCTTCCTATAATATTATTATATATGTATTATTCATAACAAAAACATTATTAAAAAGTGTTCATTCATATATTATTATTATTATAAAAATATTATAAAATATGTATTTATATTATGATCAAAAAAATTTATATATATTTATTTGTATATTATCCTTCCTATAATATTATTATATATGTATTATTCATAACAAAAACATTATTAAAAAGTGTTCATTCATATATAATTATAATTATAAAAAAAACTTTAAACTATGTATTTATATTATGATCAAAAAAACCTGTCAATATTTATTTGCATATTATCGTTTCTATAATATTATTATATTTGTATTATTAATTACAAAAACATTACTAAAAAGTGTTCATTCATATATAATTATTATTATAAAAAAACTTTAAACTATGTATTTATATTATGATCAAAAAAACCTGTCAATATTTATTTGCATATTATCGTTTCTATAATATTATTATATTTGTATTATTAATTACAAAAACATTACTAAAAAGTGTTCATTCATATATTATTATTATTATAAAAAACTTTAAAATATGTATTTATATTATGATAAAAAAAAAAACTGTGAATATTTATTTGCATATTATCCTTCCTATAATATTATTATATATGTATTATTAATTACAAAAACATCATTAAAAAGTGTTCATTCATATATAATTATTATTATAAAAATATTATAAAATATGTATTTATATTATGATCAAAAACATTTATATATATTTATTTGTATATTATCCTTCCTATAATATTATATATATGTATTATTAATAACAAAAACATCATTAAAAAGTGTTCATTCATATATAATTATTTTTATATAAAAATTTTAAAATATGTATTTATATTATGAAAAAAAAAAAACCTGTCAATATTTAATTGCATATTATCCTTACTATAATATTAATATATATGTATTATTATTATTAAAAACATTATTAAAAAGTGTTCATTCATATATAATTATAATTATAAAAATATTATAAAATATGTATTTATATTATGATCAAAAACATTTTTATATATTTATTTGTATATTATCCTTCCTATAATATTATTATATATGTATTATTCATAACAAAAACATTATTTAAAAGTGTTCATTCATATATAATTATAATTATAAAAAAACTTTAAACTATGTATTTATATTATGATCAAAAAAACCTGTCAATATTTATTTTCATATTATCGTTTCTATAATATTATTATATTTGTATTATTAATTACAAAAACATTACTAAAAAGTGTTCATTCATATATAATTATTATTATAAAAAACTTTTAAATATGTATTTATATTATGATAAAAAAAAACTGTGAATATTTATTTGCATATTATCCTTCCTATAATATTATTATATATGTATTATTA
Source organism: Macrosteles quadrilineatus (assembly GCF_028750875.1). NCBI lineage: Eukaryota > Metazoa > Arthropoda > Insecta > Hemiptera > Cicadellidae > Macrosteles > Macrosteles quadrilineatus. The sequence goes on along the minus strand of NW_026543278.1, from coordinate 1,597 downwards.
ATTACAAAAACATCATTAAAAAGTGTTCATTCATATATAATTATTATTATAAAAATATTATAAAATATGTATTTATATTATGATCAAAAACATTTATATATATTTATTTGTATATTATCCTTCCTATAATATTATTATATATGTATTATTAATAACAAAAACATTATTATAAAGTGTTCATTCATATATAATTATTATTATAAAAATATTATAAAATATGTATTTATATTATGATCAAAAACATTTATATATATTTATTTGTATATTATCCTTCCTATAATATTATTATATATGTATTATTCATAACAAAAACATTATTAAAAAGTGTTCATTCATATATTATTATTATTATAAAAATATTATAAAATATGTATTTATATTATGATCAAAAACATTTATATATATTTATTTGTATATTATCCTTCCTATAATATTATTATATATGTATTATTCATAACAAAAACATTATTAAAAAGTGTTCATTCATATATAATTATAATTATAAAAAAACTTTAAACTATGTATTTATATTATGATCAAAAAAACCTGTCAATATTTATTTGCATATTATCGTTTCTATAATATTATTATATTTGTATTATTAATTACAAAAACATTACTAAAAAGTGTTCATTCATATATAATTATTATTATAAAAAAACTTTACACTATGTATTTATATTATGATCAAAAAAACCTGTCAATATTTTTTTGCATATTATCGTTTCTATAATATTATTATATTTGTATTATTAATTACAAAAACATTACTAAAAAGTGTTCATTCATATATTATTATTATTATAAAAAACTTTAAAATATTTTTTTATATTATGATCAAAAAAACCTGTGAATATTTATTTGCATATTATCCTTCCTATAATATTATTATATATGTATTATTAATAACAAAAACATTATTAAAAAGTGTTCATTCATATATAATTATTATTATAAAAATATTATAAAATATGTATTTATATTATGATCAAAAACATTTATATATATTTATTTGTATATTATCCTTCCTATAATATTATTATATATGTATTATTAATAACAAAAACATTATTCAAAAGTGTTCATTCATATATAATTATTATTATAAAAATATTATAAAATATGTATTTATATTATGATCAAAAACATTTATATATATTTATTTGTATATTATCCTTCCTATAATATTATTATATATGTATTATTAATAACAAAAACATCATTAAAAAGTGTTCATTCATATATAATTATTTTTATATAAAAATTATAAAATATGTATTTATATTATGATAAAAAAAACCTGTCAATATTTAATTGCATATTATCCTTACTATAATATTATTATATATGTATTATTCATAACAAAAACATTATTAAAAAGTGTTCATTCATATATAATTATAATTATAAAAAAACTTTAAACTATGTATTTATATTATGATCAAAAAAACCTGTCAATATTTATTTTCATATTATCGTTTCTATAATATTATTATATTTGTATTATTAATTACAAAAACATTACTAAAAAGTGTTCATTCATATATAATTATTATTATAAAAAACTTTAAAATATGTATTTATATTATGATAAAAA
>NW_026543277.1:0-37977 GCF_028750875.1 Macrosteles quadrilineatus | reverse complement strand
AATATACAAATAAATATATATAAATGTTTTTGATCATAATATAAATACATATTTTATAATATTTTTATAATAATAATAATATATGAATGAACACTTTTTAATAATGTTTTTGTTATTAATAATACATATATTATAATATTATAGGAAGGATAATATACAAATAAATATATATAAATGTTTTTGATCATAATATAAATACATATTTTATAATATTTTTATAATAATAATTATATATGAATGAACACTTTTAATAATGTTTTTGTTATTAATAATACATATATAATAATATTATAGGAAGGATAATATACATATAAATATATATAAATGTTTTTGATCATAATATAAATACATATTTTATAATATTTTTATAATTATAATTATATATGAATGAACACTTTTTAATAATGTTTTTAATAATAATAATACATATATATTAATATTATAGTAAGGATAATATGCAATTAAATATTGACAGGTTTTTTTATCATAATATAAATACATATTTTAACATTTTTATATAAAAATAATTATATATGAATGAACACTTTTTAGTAATGTTTTTGTAATTAATAATACAAATATAATAATATTATAGAAACGATAATATGCAAATAAATATTGACAGGTTTTTTTGATCATAATATAAATACATAGTTTAAAGTTTTTTTATAATTAAAATTATATATGAATGAACACTTTTTAATAATGTTTTTGTTATGAATAATACATATATAATAATATTATAGGAAGGATAATATACAAATAAATATATATAAATGTTTTTGATCATAATATAAATACATATTTTATTATATTTTTATAATAATAATAATATATGAATGAACACTTTTTAATAATGTTTTTGTTATTAATAATACATATATAATAATATTATAGGAAGGATAATATGCAATTAAATATTGACAGGTTTTTTTATCATAATATAAATACATATTTTAAAATTGTTATATAAAAATAATTATATATGAATGAACACTTTTTAGTAATGTTTTTGTAATTAATAATACAAATATAATAATATTATAGAAACGATAATATGCAAATAAATATTGACAGGTTTTTTTGATCATAATATAAATACATAGTTTAAAGTTTTTTTATAATTATAATTATATATGAATGAACACTTTTTAATAATGTTTTTGTTATGAATAATACATTTATAATAATATTATAGGAAGGATAATATACAAATAAATATATATAAATGTTTTTGATCATAATATAAATACATATTTTATAATACTTTTATAATAATAATAATATATGAATGAACACTTTTTAATAATGTTTTTGTTATTAATAATACATATATAATAATATTATAGGAAGGATAATATACAAATAAATATATATAAATGTTTTTGATCATAATATAAATACATATTTAATAATATTTTTATAATAATAATTATATATGAATGAACACTTTTTAATAATGTTTTTAATAATAATAATACATATATATTAATATTATAGTAAGGATAATATGCAATTAAATACTGACAGGTTTTTTTATCATAATATAAATACATATTTTAAAATTTTTATATAAAAATAATTATATATGAATGAACACTTTTTAGTAATGTTTTTTGTAATTAATAATACAAATATAATAATATTATAGAAACGATAATATGCAAATAAATATTGACAGGTTTTTTTGATCATAATATAAATACATAGTTTTAAGTTTTTTTATAATTATAATTATATATGAATGAACACTTTTTAATAATGTTTTTGTTATGAATAATACATATATAATAATATTATAGGAAGGATAATATACAAATAAATATATATAAATGTTTTTGATCATAATATAAATACATATTTTATAATATTTTTATAATAATAATAATATATGAATGAACACTTTTTAATAATGTTTTTGTTATTAATAATACATATATAATAATATTATAGGAAGGATAATATACAAATAAATATATATAAATGTTTTTGATCATAATATAAATACATATTTAATAATATTTTAATAATAATAATTATATATGAATGAACACTTTTGAATAATGTTTTTGTTATTAATAATACATATATAATAATATTATAGGAAGGATAATATACAAATAAATATATATAAATGTTTTTGATCATAATATAAATACATATTTTATAATATTTTTATAATAATAATTATATATGAATGAACACTTTTGAATAATGTTTTTGTTATTAATAATACATATATAATAATATTATAGGAAGGATAATATACAAAAAAATATATATAAATGTTTTTGATCATAATATAAATACATATTTTATAATATTTTTATAATAATAATTATATATGAATGAACACTTTTTAATAATGTTTTTGTTATTAATAATACATATATAATAATATTATAGGAAGGATAATATGCAAATAAATATTCACAGGTTTTTTTATCATAATATAAATACATATTTTAAAGTTTTTTATAATAATAATAATATATGAATGAACACTTTTTAGTAATGTTTTTGTAATTAATAATACAAATATAATAATATTATAGAAACGATAATATGCAAAAAAATATTGACAGGTTTTTTTGATCATAATATAAATACATAGTTTAAAGTTTTTTTATAATAATAATTATATATGAATGAACACTTTTTAGTAATGTTTTTGTAATTAATAATACAAATATAATAATATTATAGAAACGATAATATGCAAATAAATATTGACAGGTTTTTTTGATCATAATATAAATACATAGTTTAAAGTTTTTTTATAATTATAATTATATATGAATGAACACTTTTTAATAATGTTTTTGTTATTAATAATACATATATAATAATATTATAGGAAGGATAATATACAAATAAATATATATAAATGTTTTTGATCATAATATAAATACATATTTTATAATATTTTTATAATTATAATTATATATGAATGAACACTTTTTAATAATGTTTTTAATAATAATAATACATATATATTAATATTATAGTAAGGATTACGCAATTAAATATTGACAGGTTTTTTTATCATAATATAAATACTTATTTTAAAATTTTTACATAAAAATAATTATATATGAATGAACACTTTTTAATGATGTTTTTGTTATTAATAATACATATATAATAATATTATAGGAAGGATAATATACAAATAAATATATATAAATGTTTTTGATCATAATATAAATACATATTTTATAATATTTTTATAATAATAATTATATATGAATGAACACTTTTGAATAATGTTTTTGTTATTAATAATACATATATAATAATATTATAGGAAGGATAATATACAAATAAATATATATAAATGTTTTTGATCATAATATAAATACATATTTTATAATATTTTTATAATAATAATTATATATGAATGAACACTTTTGAATAATGTTTTTGTTATTAATAATACATATATAATAATATTATAGGAAGGATAATATACAAAAAAATATATATAAATGTTTTTGATCATAATATAAATACATATTTTATAATATTTTTATAATAATAATTATATATGAATGAACACTTTTTAATAATGTTTTTGTTATTAATAATACATATATAATAATATTATAGGAAGGATAATATGCAAATAAATATTCACAGGTTTTTTATCATAATATAAATACATATTTTAAAGTTTTTTATAATAATAATAATATATGAATGAACACTTTTTAGTAATGTTTTTGTAATTAATAATACAAATATAATAATATTATAGAAACGATAATATGCAAAAAAATATTGACAGGTTTTTTTGATCATAATATAAATACATAGTTTAAAGTTTTTTTTATAATAATAATTATATATGAATGAACACTTTTTAGTAATGTTTTTGTAATTAATAATACAAATATAATAATATTATAGAAACGATAATATGCAAATAAATATTGACAGGTTTTTTTGATCATAATATAAATACATAGTTTAAAGTTTTTTTATAATTATAATTATATATGAATGAACACTTTTTAATAATGTTTTTGTTATTAATAATACATATATAATAATATTATAGGAAGGATAATATACAAATAAATATATATAAATGTTTTTGATCATAATATAAATACATATTTTATAATATTTTATAATTATAATTATATATGAATGAACACTTTTTAATAATGTTTTTAATAATAATAATACATATATATTAATATTATAGTAAGGATTACGCAATTAAATATTGACAGGTTTTTTTATCATAATATAAATACTTATTTTAAAATTTTTACATAAAAATAATTATATATGAATGAACACTTTTTAATGATGTTTTTGTTATTAATAATACATATATAATAATATTATAGGAAGGATAATATACAAATAAATATATATAAATGTTTTTGATCATAATATAAATACATATTTTATAATATTTTTATAATAATAATTATATATGAATGAACACTTTTTAGTAATGTTTTTGTAATTAATAATACAAATATAATAATATTATAGAAACGATAATATGCAAATAAATATTGACAGGTTTTTTTGATCATAATATAAATACATAGTTTAAAGTTTTTTTATAATTATAATTATATATGAATGAACACTTTTTAATAATGTTTTTGTTATGAATAATACATATATAATAATATTATAGGAAGGATAATATACAAATAAATATATATAAATGTTTTTGATCATAATATAAATACATATTTTATAATATTTTTATAATAATAATAATATATGAATGAACACTTTTTAATAATGTTTTTTGTTATTAATAATACATATATAATAATATTATAGGAAGGATAATATACAATAAAATATATATAAATGTTTTTGATCATAATATAAATACATATTTAATAATATTTTTATAATAATAATTATATATGAATGAACACTTTTGAATAATGTTTTTGTTATTAATAATACATATATAATAATATTATAGGAAGGATAATATACAAATAAATATATATAAATGTTTTTGATCATAATATAAATACATATTTTATAATATTTTTATAATTATAATTATATATGAATGAACACTTTTTAATAATGTTTTTAATAATAATAATACATATATATTAATATTATAGTAAGGATTACGCAATGAAATATTGACAGGTTTTTTATCATAATATAAATACTTATTTTAAAATTTTTACATAAAAAATAATTATATATGAATGAACACTTTTTAATGATGTTTTTGTAATTAATAATACATATATAATAATATAATAGGAAGGATAATATGCAAATAAATATTCACAGGTTTTTTTGATCATAATATAAATACATAGTTTAAAGTTTTTTTATAATTATAATTATATATGAATGAACACTTTTTAATAATGTTTTTGTTATGAATAATACATATATAATAATATTATAGGAAGGATAATATACAAATAAATATATAAAATGTTTTTGATCATAATATAAATACATATTTTATAATATTTTTATAATTATAATTATATATGAATGAACACTTTTTAATAATGTTTTTAATAATAATAATACATATATATTAATATTATAGTAAGGATAATATGCAATTAAATATTGACAGGTTTTTATATCATAATATAAATACATATTTTATAATTTTTATATAAAAATAATTATATATGAATGAACACTTTTTAATGATGTTTTTGTTATTAATAATACATATATAATAATATTATAGGAAGGATAATATACAAATAAATATATATAAATGTTTTTGATCATAATATAAATACATATTTTATAATATTTTTATAATAATAATTATATATGAATGAACACTTTTGAATAATGTTTTTTGTTATTAATAATACATATATAATAATATTATAGGAAGGATAATATACAAAAAAATATATATAAATGTTTTTGATCATAATATAAATACATATTTTATAATATTTTATAATAATAATTATATATGAATGAACACTTTTTAATAATGTTTTTGTTATTAATAATACATATATAATAATATTATAGGAATGATAATATGCAAATAAATATTCACAGGTTTTTTTTTATCATAATATAAATACATATTTTAAAGTTTTTTATAATAATAATAATATATGAATGAACACTTTTTAGTAATGTTTTTGTAATTAATAATACAAATATAATAATATTATAGAAACGATAATATGCAAATAAATATTGACAGGTTTTTTTGATCATAATATAAATACATAGTTTAAAGTTTTTTTATAATAATAATTATATATGAATGAACACTTTTTAGTAATGTTTTTGTAATTAATAATACAAATATAATAATATTATAGAAACGATAATATGCAAATAAATATTGACAGGTTTTTTTTGATCATAATATAAATACATAGTTTAAAGTTTTTTATAATTATAATTATATATGAATGAACACTTTTTAATAATGTTTTTGTTATTAATAATACATATATAATAATATTATAGGAAGGATAATATACAAATAAATATATATAAATGTTTTTGATCATAATATAAATACATATTTAATAATATTTTTATAATAATATTTATATATGAATGAACACTTTTGAATAATGTTTTTGTTATTAATAATACATATATAATAATATTATAGGAAGGATAATATACAAATAAATATATATAAATGTTTTTGATCATAATATAAATAAATATTTTATAATATTTTTATAATTATAATTATATATGAATGAACACTTTTTAATAATGTTTTTAATAATAATAATACATATATATTAATATTATAGTAAGGATTACGCAATTAAATATTGACAGGTTTTTTTTATCATAATCTAAATACTTATTTTAAAATTTTTACATAAAAATAATTATATATGAATGAACACTTTTTAATGATGTTTTTGTAATTAATAATACATATATAATAATATAATAGGAAGGATAATATGCAAATAAATATTCACAGGTTTTTTTTATCATAATATAAATACATAGTTTAAAGTTTTTTTTATAATAATAATTATATATGAATGAACACTTTTTAGTAATGTTTTTGTAATAATAATACAAATATAATAATATTATAGAAACGATAATATGCAAATAAATATTGACAGGTTATTTTGATCATAATATAAATACATAGTTTAAAGTTTTTTTATAATTATAATTATATATGAATGAACACTTTTTAATAATGTTTTTGTTATGAATAATACATATATAATAATATTATATAAAAGGATAATATACAAATAAATATATATAAATGTTTTTGATCATAATATAAATACATATTTTATAATATTTTTATAATAATAATAATATATGAATGAACACTTTTTAATAATGTTTTTGTTATTAATAATACATATATAATAATATTATAGGAAGGATAATATACAAATAAATATATATAAATGTTTATGATCATAATATAAATACATATTTTATAATATTTTTATAATAATAATTATATATGAATGAACACTTTTTTAATAATGTTTTTGTTATTAATAATACATATATAATAATATTATAGGAAGGATAATATACAAATAAATATATATAAATGTTTTTGATCATAATATAAATACATATTTTATAATATTTTTATATAAAAATAATTATATATGAATGAACACTTTTTAATAATGTTTTTGTTATTAATAATACATATATAATAATATTATAGGAAGGATAATATACTAATAAATATATATAAATGTTTTTGATTATAATATAAATACATATTTTAAAATTTTTATATAAAAATAATTATATATGAATGAACACTTTTTAATGATGTTTTTGTAATTAATAATACATATATAATAATATTATAGGAAGGATAATATACAAATAAATATATATAAATATATAGGAAGGATTTTATACAAATAAATATATATAAATGTTTTTGATCATAATATAAATACATATTTTATAATATTTTTATAATTATAATTAATATATGAATGAACACTTTTTAGTAATGTTTTTGTATTTAATAATACAAATATAATAATATTATAGAAACGATAATATGCAAATAAATATTGACAGGTTTTTTTGATCATAATATAAATACATATTTTAAAATTTTTATATAAAAATAATTATATATGAATGAACACTTGTTAATGATGTTTTTGTAATTAATAATACATATATAATAATATTATATGAAGGATAATATGCAATTAAATATTGACAGGTTTTTTTTATCATAATATAAAATACATATTTTAAAGTTTTTTATAATAATAATTATATATGAATGAACACTTTTTAGTAATGTTTTTGTAATTAATAATACAAATATAATAATATTATAGAAACAATAATATGCAAATAAATATTGACAGGTTTTTTTGATCATAATATAAATACATAGTTTAAAGTTTTTTTTATAATTATAATTATATATGAATGAACACTTTTTAATAATGTTTTTGTTATGAATAATACATATATAATAATATTATAGGAAGGATAATATACAAATAAATATATAAAAATGTTTTTGATCATAATATAAATACATATTTTATAATATTTTTATAATTATAATTATATATGAATGAACACTTTTTAATAATGTTTTTAATAATAATAATACATATATATTAATATTATAGTAAGGATAATATGCAATTAAATATTGACAGGTTTTTTTTATCATAATATAAATACATATTTTATAATTTTTATATAAAAATAATTATATATGAATGAACACTTTTTAATAATGTTTTTGTTATTAATAATACATATATAATAATATTATAGGAAGGATAATATACTAATAAATATATATAAATGTTTTTGATCATAATATAAATACATATTTTATAATATTTTTATAATAATAATTATATATGAATGAACACTTTTGAATAATGTTTTTGTTATTAATAATACATATATAATAATATTATAGGAAGGATAATATACAAAAAAATATATATAAATGTTTTTGATCATAATATAAATACATATTTTATAATATTTTTATAATAATAATTATATATGAATGAACACTTTTTAATAATGTTTTTGTTATTAATAATACATATATAATAATATTATAGGAAGGATAATATGCAAATAAATATTCACAGGTTTTTTTATCATAATATAAATACATATTTTAAAGTTTTTTTATAATAATAATAATAATATATGAATGAACACTTTTTAGTAATGTTTTTGTAATTAATAATACAAATATAATAATATTATAGAAACGATAATATGCAAATAAATATTGACAGGTTTTTTTGATCATAATATAAATACATAGTTTAAAGTTTTTTATAATAATAATTATATATGAATGAACACTTTTTAGTAATGTTTTTGTAATTAATAATACAAATATAATAATATTATAGAAACGATAATATGCAAATAAATATTGACAGTTTTTTTGATCATAATATAAATACATAGTTTAAAGTTTTTTTTATAATTATAATTATATATGAATGAACACTTTTTAATAATGTTTTTGTTATTAATAATACATATATAATAATATTATAGGAAGGATAATATACTAATAAATATATATAAATGTTTTTGATCATAATATAAATACATATTTTAAAATTTTTATATAAAAATAATTATATATGAATGAACACTTTTTAATGATGTTTTTGTAATTAATAATACATATATAATAATATTATAGGAAGGATAATATACAAATAAATATATATAAATATATAGGAAGGATTTTATACAAATAAATATATATAAATGTTTTTGATCATAATATAAATACATATTTTATAATATTTTTATAATTATAATTAATATATGAATGAACACTTTTTAGTAATGTTTTTGTAATTAATAATACAAATATAATAATATTATAGAAACGATAATATGCAAATAAATATTGACAGGTTTTTTTGATCATAATATAAATACATATTTTAAAATTTTTATATAAAAATAATTATATATGAATGAACACTTTTTAATGATGTTTTTGTAATTAATAATACATATATAATAATATTATATGAAGGATAATATGCAATTAAATATTGACAGGTTTTTTTTATCATAATATAAATACATATTTTAAAGTTTTTTATAATAATAATTATATATGAATGAACACTTTTTAGTAATGTTTTTGTAATTAATAATACAAATATAATAATATTATAGAAACAATAATATGCAAATAAATATTGACAGGTTTTTTTGATCATAATATAAATACATAGTTTAAAGTTTTTTTATAATTATAATTATATATGAATGAACACTTTTTAATAATGTTTTTGTTATGAATAATACATATATAATAATATTATAGGAAGGATAATATACAAATAAATATATAAAAATGTTTTTGATCATAATATAAATACATATTTTATAATATTTTTATAATTATAAATATATGAATGAACACTTTTTAATAATGTTTTTAATAATAATAATACATATATATTAATATTATAGTAAGGATAATATGCAATTAAATATTGACAGGTTTTTTTATCATAATATAAATACATATTTTATAATTTTTATATAAAAATAATTATATATGAATGAACACTTTTTAATGATGTTTTTGTTATTAATAATACATATATAATAATATTATAGGAAGGATAATATACAAATAAATATATATAAATGTTTTTAAACATAATATAAATACATATTTTATAATATTTTATAATAATAATTATATATGAATGAACACTTTTGAATAATGTTTTTGTTATTAATATACATATAATAATAATATATGAATGAACACTTTTTAGTAATGTTTTTGTAATTAATAATACAAATATAATAATATTATAGAAACGATAATATGCAAATAAATATTGACAGGTTTTTTTTAATAATATAAATACATAGTTTAAAGTTTTTTTTATAATAATAATTATATATGAATGAACACTTTTTAGTAATGTTTTTGTAATTAATAATACAAATATAATAATATTATAGAAACGATAATATGCAAATAAATATTGACAGGTTTTTTTGATCATAATATAAATACATAGTTTAAAGTTTTTTTATAATTATAATTATATATGAATGAACACTTTTTAATAATGTTTTTGTTATGAATAATACATATATAATAATATTATAGGAAGGATAATATACAAATAAATATATATAAATTTTTTGATCATAATATAAATACATATTTTATAATATTTTTATAATAATAATAATATATGAATGAACACTTTTTAATAATGTTTTTGTTATGAATAATACATATATAATAATATTATAGGAAGGATAATATACAAATAAATATATATAAATGTTTTTGATCATAATATAAATACATATTTTATAATATTTTTATAATAATAATTATATATGAATGAACACTTTTTAATAATGTTTTTGTTATTAATAATACATATATAATAATATTATAGGAAGGATAATATACAAATAAATATATATAAATGTTTTTGATCATAATATAAATATATATTTTATAATATTTTTATAATTATAATTATATATGAATGAACACTTTTTAATAATGTTTTTAATAATAATACTACATATATATTAATATTATAGTAAGGATAATATGCAATTAAATATTGACAGGTTTTTTTTATCATAATATAAATACATATTTTAAAATTTTTTATATAAAAATAATTATATATGAATGAACACTTTTTAATGATGTTTTTGTAATTAATAATACATATATAATAATATTATAGGAAGGATAATATGCAAATAAATATTCACAGGTTTTTTTTATCATAATATAAATACATATTTTAAAGTTTTTTATAATAATAATTATATATGAATGAACACTTTTTAGTAATGTTTTGTAATTAATAATACAAATATAATAATATTATAGAAACGATAATATGAAAATAAATATTGACAGGTTTTTTTTATCATAATATAAATACATATTTTAAAGTTTTTTATAATAATAATTATATATGAATGAACACTTTTTAGTAATGTTTTTGTAATTAATAATACAAATATAATAATATTATAGAAACGATAATATGAAAATAAATATTGACAGGTTTTTTTTGATCATAATATAAATACATAGTTTAAAGTTTTTTTATAATTATAATTATATATGAATGAACACTTTTTAATAATGTTTTTGTTATGAATAATACATATATAATAATATTATAGGAAGGATAATATACAAATAAATATATATAAATGTTTTTGATCATAATATAAATACATATTTTATAATATTTTTATAATTATAATTATATATGAATGAACACTTTTTAATAATGTTTTTAATAATAATAATACATATATATTAATATTATAGTAAGGATAATATGCAATTAAATATTGACAGGTTTTTTTATCATAATATAAATATATATTTTAAAATTTGTATATAAAAATAATTATATATGAATGAACACTTATTAATGATGTTTTTGTTATTATTAATACATATATAATAATATTATAGGAAGGATAATATACAAATAAATATATATAAATGTTTTTGATCATAATATAAATACATATTTTATAATATTTTTTTAATAATAATTTTATATGAATGAACACTTTTGAATAATGTTTTTGTTATTAATAATACATATATAATAATATTATAGGAAGGATAATATACAAATAAATATATATAAATGTTTTTGATCATAATATAAATACATATTTTATAATATTTTTATAATAATAATTATATATGAATGAACACTTTTTAGTAATGTTTTTGTAATTAATAATACAAATATAATAATATTATAGAAACGATAATATGCAAATAAATATTGACAGGTTTTTTTGATCATAATATAAATACATAGTTTAAAGTTTTTTTATAATAATAATTATATATGAATGAACACTTTTTAGTAATGTTTTTGTAATTAATAATACAAATATAATAATATTATAGAAACGATAATATGCAAATAAATATTGACAGGTTTTTTTGATCATAATATAAATACATAGTTTAAAGTTTTTTTATAATTATAATTATATATGAATGAACACTTTTTAATAATGTTTTTGTTATGAATAATACATATATAATAATATTATAGGAAGGATAATATACAAATAAATATATATAAATGTTTTTGATCATAATATAAATACATATTTTATAATATTTTTATAATAATAATTATATATGAATGAACACTTTTTAATAATGTTTTTGTTATTAATAATACATATATAATAATATTATAGGAAGGATAATATACAAATAAATATATATAAATGTTTTTGATCATAATATAAATACATATTTTATAATATTTTTATAATTATAATTATATATAAATGAACCTTATTTAATAATGATTTTAATAATAATAATACATATATATTAATATTATAGTAAGGATAATATGCAATTAAATATTGACAGGTTTTTTTTATCATATTATAAATACATATTTTAAAATTTTTATATAAAAATAATTATATATGAATGAACACTTTTTAATGATGTTTTTGTAATTAATAATACATATATAATAATATTATAGGAAGGATAATATGCAAATAAATATTCAAAGGTTTTTTTTATCATAATATAAATACATATTTTAAAGTTTTTTATAATAATAATTATATATAAATGAACACTTTTTAGTAATGTTTTTGTAATTAATAATACAAATATAATAATATTATAGAAACGATAATATGAAAATAAATATTGACAGGTTTTTTTGATCATAATATAAATACATAGTTTAAAGTTTTTTTATAATTATAATTATATATAAATGAACACTTTTTAATAATGTTTTTGTTATGAATAATACATATATAATAATATTATAGGAAGGATAATATACAAATAAATATATATAAATGTTTTTGATCATAATATAAATACATATTTTATAATATTTTTATAATTATAATTATATATGAATGAACACTTTTTAATAATGTTTTTAATAATAATAATACATATATATTAAAATTATAGTAAGGATAATATGCAATTAAATATTGACAGGTTTTTTTATCATAATATAAATACATATTTTAAAATTTTTATATAAAAATAATTTTATATGAATGAACACTTTTTAATGATGTTTTTGTAATTAATAATACATGTATAATAATATTATAGGAAGGATAATATGCAAATAAATATTCACAGGTTTTTTTTATCATAATATAAATACATATTTTAAAGTTTTTTATAATAATAATTATATATGAATGAACACTTTTTAGTAATGTTTTTGTAATTAATAATACAAATATAATAATATTATAGAAACGATAATATGAAAATAAATATTGACAGGTTTTTTTTAATCATAATATAAATACATAGTTTAAAGTTTTTTTATAATTATAATTATATATGAATGAACACTTTTTAATAATGTTTTTGTTATGAATAATACATATATAATAATATTATAGTAAGGATAATATGCAATTAAATATTGACAGGTTTTTTTATCATAATATAAATACATATTTTATAATTTTTATATAAAAATAATTATATATGAATGAACACTTTTTAATGATGTTTTTGTTATTAATAATACATATATAATAATATTATAGGAAGGATAATATACAAATAAATATATATAAATGTTTTTGATCATAATATAAATACATATTTTATAATATTTTTATAATAATAATTATATATGAATGAACACTTTTGAATAATGTTTTTGTTATTAATAATACATATATAATAATATTATAGGAAGGATAATATACAAATAAATATATATAAATGTTTTTGATCATAATATAAATACATATTTTATAATATTTTTATAATAATAATTATATATGAATGAACACTTTTTAATGATGTTTTTGTTATTAATAATACATATATAATAATATTATAGGAAGGATAATATACAAATAAATATATATAAATGTTTTTGATCATAATATAAATACATATTTTATAATATTTTTATAATAATAATTATATATGAATAAACACTTTTGAATAATGTTTTTGTTATTAATAATACATATATAATAATATTATAGGAAGGATAATATACAAATAAATATATATAAATGTTTTTGATCATAATATAAATACATATTTTATAATATTTTTATAATAATAATTATATATGAATGAACACTTTTTAATAATGTTTTTGTTATTAATAATACATATATAATAATATTATAGGAAGGATAATATGCAAATAAATATTCACAGGTTTTTTTGATCATAATATAAATACATAGTTTAAAGTTTTTTTATAATTATAATTATATATGAATGAACACTTTTTAATAATGTTTTTGTTATGAATAATACATATATAATAATATTATAGGAAGGATAATTTACAAATAAATATATATAAATGTTTTTGATCATAATATAAATACATATTTTATAATATTTTTATAATTATAATTATATATGAATGAACACTTTTTAATAATGTTTTTAATAATAATAATACATATATATTAAAATTATAGTAAGGATAATATGCAATTAAATATTGACAGGTTTTTTTTATCATAATGTAAATACATATTTTATAATTTTTATATAAAAATAATTTTATATGAATAAACACTTTTTAATGATGTTTTTGTAATTAATAATACATATATAATAATATTATAGGAAGGATTATATGCAAATAAATATTCACAGGTTTTTTTTATCATAATATAAATACATATTTTAAAGTTTTTTATAATAATAATTATATATGAATGAACACTTTTTAATAATGTTTTTGTTATGAATAATACATATATAATAATATTATAGTAAGGATAATATGCAATTAAATATTGACAGGTTTTTTTTATCATAATATAAATACATATTTTATAATTTTTATATAAAAATAATTATATATGAATGAACACTTTTTAATGATGTTTTTGTTATTAATAATACATATATAATAATATTATAGGAAGGATAATATACAAATAAATATATATAAATGTTTTTGATCATAATATAAATACATATTTTATAATATTTTTATAATAATAATTATATATGAATGAACACTTTTGAATAATGTTTTTGTTATTAATAATACATATATAATAATATTATAGGAAGGATAATATACAAATAAATATATATAAATGTTTTTGATCATAATATAAATACATATTTTATAATATTTTTATAATAATAATTATATATGAATGAACACTTTTTAATAATGTTTTTGTTATTAATAATACATATATAATAATATTATAGGAAGGATAATATGCAAATAAATATTCACAGGTTTTTTTGATCATAATATAAATACATATTTTAAAGTTTTTTATAATAATAATAATATATGAATGAACACTTTTTAGTAATGTTTTTGTAATTAATAATACAAATATAATAATATTATAGAAACGATAATATGCAAAAAAATATTGACAGGTTTTTTTGATCATAATATAAATACATAGTTTAAAGTTTTTTTATAATAATAATTATATATGAATGAACACTTTTTAGTAATGTTTTTGTAATTAATAATACAAATATAATAATATTATAGAAACGATAATATGCAAATAAATATTGACAGGTTTTTTTGATCATAATATAAATACATAGTTTAAAGTTTTTTTATAATTATAATTATATATGAATGAACACTTTTTAATAATGTTTTTGTTATGAATAATACATATATAATAATATTATAGGAAGGATAATATACAAATAAATATATATAAATGTTTTTGATCATAATATAAATACATATTTTATAATATTTTTATAATTATAATTATATATGAATGAACACTTTTTAATAATGTTTTTAATAATAATAATACATATATATTAATATTATAGTAAGGATAATATGCAATTAAATATTGACAGGTTTTTTTATCATAATATAAATATATATTTTAAAATTTTTATATAAAAATAATTATATATGAATGAACACTTATTAATGATGTTTTTGTTATTAATAATACATATATAATAATATTATAGGAAGGATAATATACAAATAAATATATATAAATGTTTTTGATCATAATATAAATACATATTTTATAATATTTTTTTAATAATAATTTTATATGAATGAACACTTTTGAATAATGTTTTTGTTATTAATAATACATATATAATAATATTATAGGAAGGATAATATACAAATAAATATATATAAATGTTTTTGATCATAATATAAATACATATTTTATAATATTTTTATAATAATAATTATATATGAATGAACACTTTTTAGTAATGTTTTTGTAATTAATAATACAAATATAATAATATTATAGAAACGATAATATGCAAATAAATATTGACAGGTTTTTTTGATCATAATATAAATACATAGTTTAAAGTTTTTTTATAATAATAATTATATATGAATGAACACTTTTTAGTATTGTTTTTGTAATTAATAATACAAATATAATAATATTATAGGAAGGATAATATACAAATAAATATATATAAATGTTTTTGATCATAATATAGATACATATTTTATAATATTTTTATAATTATAATTATATATAAATGAACCTTATTTAATAATGATTTTAATAATAATAATACATATATATTAATATTATAGTAAGGATAATATGCAATTAAATATTGACAGGTTTTTTTTATCATATTATAAATACATATTTTAAAATTTTTATATAAAAATAATTATATATGAATGAACACTTTTTAATGATGTTTTTGTAATTAATAATACATATATAATAATATTATAGGAAGGATAATATGCAAATAAATATTCACAGGTTTTTTTTATCATAATATAAATACATATTTTAAAGTTTTTTATAATAATAATTATATATGAATGAACACTTTTTAGTAATGTTTTTGTAATTAATAATACAAATATAATAATATTATAGAAACGATAATATGAAAATAAATATTGACAGGTTTTTTTGATCATAATATAAATACATAGTTTAAAGTTTTTTTATAATTATAATTATATATGAATGAACACTTTTTAATAATGTTTTTGTTATGAATAATACATATATAATAATATTATAGTAAGGATAATATGCAATTAAATATTGACAGGTTTTTTTATCATAATATAAATACATATTTTATAATTTTTATATAAAAATAATTATATATGAATGAACACTTTTTAATGATGTTTTTGTTATTAATAATACATATATAATAATATTATAGGAAGGATAATATACAAATAAATATATATAAATGTTTTTGATCATAATATAAATACATATTTTATAATATTTTTATAATAATAATTATATATGAATGAACACTTTTGAATAATGTTTTTGTTATTAATAATACATATATAATAATATTATAGGAAGGATAATATACAAATAAATATATATAAATGTTTTTGATCATAATATAAATACATATTTTATAATATTTTTATAATAATAATTATATATGAATGAACACTTTTTAATGATGTTTTTGTTATTAATAATACATATATAATAATATTATAGGAAGGATAATATACAAATAAATATATATAAATGTTTTTGATCATAATATAAATACATATTTTATAATATTTTTTTAATAATAATTTTATATGAATGAACACTTTTGAATAATGTTTTTGTTATTAATAATACATATATAATAATATTATAGGAAGGATAATATACAAATAAATATATATAAATATTTTTGATCATAATATAAATACATATTTTATAATATTTTTATAATAATAATTATATATGAATGAACACTTTTTAGTAATGTTTTTGTAATTAATAATACAAATATAATAATATTATAGAAACGATAATATGCAAATAAATATTGACAGGTTTTTTTGATCATAATATAAATACATAGTTTAAAGTTTTTTTATAATAATAATTATATATGAATGAACACTTTTTAGTATTGTTTTTGTAATTAATAATACAAATATAATAATATTATAGGAAGGATAATATACAAATAAATATATATAAATGTTTTTGATCATAATATAGATACATATTTTATAATATTTTTATAATTATAATTATATATAAATGAACCTTATTTAATAATGATTTTAATAATAATAATACATATATATTAATATTATAGTAAGGATAATATGCAATTAAATATTGACAGGTTTTTTTTATCATATTATAAATACATATTTTAAAATTTTTATATAAAAATAATTATATATGAATGAACACTTTTTAATGATGTTTTTGTAATTAATAATACATATATAATAATATTATAGGAAGGATAATATGCAAATAAATATTCACAGGTTTTTTTTATCATAATATAAATACATATTTTAAAGTTTTTTATAATAATAATTATATATGAATGAACACTTTTTAGTAATGTTTTTGTAATTAATAATACAAATATAATAATATTATAGAAACGATAATATGAAAATAAATATTGACAGGTTTTTTTGATCATAATATAAATACATAGTTTAAAGTTTTTTTATAATTATAATTATATATGAATGAACACTTTTTAATAATGTTTTTGTTATGAATAATACATATATAATAATATTATAGGAAGGATAATATACAAATAAATATATATAAATGTTTTTGATCATAATATAAATACATATTTTATAATATTTTTATAATTATAATTATATATGAATGAACACTTTTTAATAATGTTTTTAATAATAATAATACATATATATTAAAATTATAGTAAGGATAATATGCAATTAAATATTGACAGGTTTTTTTATCATAATATAAATACATATTTTAAAATTTTTATATAAAAATAATTTTATATGAATGAACACTTTTTAATGATGTTTTTGTAATTAATAATACATGTATAATAATATTATAGGAAGGATAATATGCAAATAAATATTCACAGGTTTTTTTTATCATAATATAAATACATATTTTAAAGTTTTTTATAATAATAATTATATATGAATGAACACTTTTTAGTAATGTTTTTGTAATTAATAATACAAATATAATAATATTATAGAAACGATAATATGAAAATAAATATTGACAGGTTTTTTTGATCATAATATAAATACATAGTTTAAAGTTTTTTTATAATTATAATTATATATGAATGAACACTTTTTAATAATGTTTTTGTTATGAATAATACATATATAATAATATTATAGTAAGGATAATATGCAATTAAATATTGACAGGTTTTTTTATCATAATATAAATACATATTTTATAATTTTTATATAAAAATAATTATATATGAATGAACACTTTTTAATGATGTTTTTGTTATTAATAATACATATATAATAATATTATAGGAAGGATAATATACAAATAAATATATATAAATGTTTTTGATCATAATATAAATACATATTTTATAATATTTTTATAATAATAATTATATATGAATGAACACTTTTGAATAATGTTTTTGTTATTAATAATACATATATAATAATATTATAGGAAGGATAATATACAAATAAATATATATAAATGTTTTTGATCATAATATAAATACATATTTTATAATATTTTTATAATAATAATTATATATGAATGAACACTTTTTAATGATGTTTTTGTTATTAATAATACATATATAATAATATTATAGGAAGGATAATATACAAATAAATATATATAAATGTTTTTGATCATAATATAAATACATATTTTATAATATTTTTATAATAATAATTATATATGAATAAACACTTTTGAATAATGTTTTTGTTATTAATAATACATATATAATAATATTATAGGAAGGATAATATACAAATAAATATATATAAATGTTTTTGATCATAATATAAATACATATTTTATAATATTTTTATAATAATAATTATATATGAATGAACACTTTTTAATAATGTTTTTGTTATTAATAATACATATATAATAATATTATAGGAAGGATAATATGCAAATAAATATTCACAGGTTTTTTTGATCATAATATAAATACATAGTTTAAAGTTTTTTTATAATTATAATTATATATGAATGAACACTTTTTAATAATGTTTTTGTTATGAATAATACATATATAATAATATTATAGGAAGGATAATTTACAAATAAATATATATAAATGTTTTTGATCATAATATAAATACATATTTTATAATATTTTTATAATTATAATTATATATGAATGAACACTTTTTAATAATGTTTTTAATAATAATAATACATATATATTAAAATTATAGTAAGGATAATATGCAATTAATTTTGACAGGTTTTTTTTATCATAATGTAAATACATATTTTATAATTTTTATATAAAAATAATTTTATATGAATGAACACTTTTTAATGATGTTTTTGTAATTAATAATACATATATAATAATATTATAGGAAGGATTATATGCAAATAAATATTCACAGGTTTTTTTTATCATAATATAAATACATATTTTAAAGTTTTTTATAATAATAATTATATATGAATGAACACTTTTTAGTAATGTTTTTGTAATTAATAATACAAATATAATAATATTATAGAAACGATAATATTAAAATAAATATTGACAGGTTTTTTTGATCATAATATAAATACATAGTTTAAAGTTTTTTTATAATTATAATCATATATGAATGAACACTTTTTAATAATGTTTTTGTTATGAATAATACATATATAATAATATTATAGTAAGGATAATATGCAATTAAATATTGACAGGTTTTTTTTATCATAATATAAATACATATTTTATAATTTTTATATAAAAATAATTATATATGAATGAACACTTTTTAATGATGTTTTTGTTATTAATAATACATATATAATAATATTATAGGAAGGATAATATACAAATAAATATATATAAATGTTTTTGATCATAATATAAATACATATTTTATAATATTTTTATAATAATAATTATATATGAATGAACACTTTTGAATAATGTTTTTGTTATTAATAATACATATATAATAATATTATAGGAAGGATAATATACAAATAAATATATATAAATGTTTTTGATCATAATATAAATACATATTTTATAATATTTTTATAATAATAATTATATATGAATGAACACTTTTTAATAATGTTTTTGTTATTAATAATACATATATAATAATATTATAGGAAGGATAATATGCAAATAAATATTCACAGGTTTTTTTGATCATAATATAAATACATATTTTAAAGTTTTTTATAATAATAATAATATATGAATGAACACTTTTTAGTAATGTTTTTGTAATTAATAATACAAATATAATAATATTATAGAAACGATAATATGCAAAAAAATATTGACAGGTTTTTTTGATCATAATATAAATACATAGTTTAAAGTTTTTTTATAATAATAATTATATATGAATGAACACTTTTTAGTAATGTTTTTGTAATTAATAATACAAATATAATAATATTATAGAAACGATAATATGCAAATAAATATTGACAGGTTTTTTTGATCATAATATAAATACATAGTTTAAAGTTTTTTTATAATTATAATTATATATGAATGAACACTTTTTAATAATGTTTTTGTTATGAATAATACATATATAATAATATTATAGGAAGGATAATATACAAATAAATATATATAAATGTTTTTGATCATAATATAAATACATATTTTATAATATTTTTATAATTATAATTATATATGAATGAACACTTTTTAATAATGTTTTTAATAATAATAATACATATATATTAATATTATAGTAAGGATAATATGCAATTAAATATTGACAGGTTTTTTTATCATAATATAAATATATATTTTAAAATTTTTATATAAAAATAATTATATATGAATGAACACTTATTAATGATGTTTTTGTTATTAATAATACATATATAATAATATTATAGGAAGGATAATATACAAATAAATATATATAAATGTTTTTGATCATAATATAAATACATATTTTATAATATTTTTTTAATAATAATTTTATATGAATGAACACTTTTGAATAATGTTTTTGTTATTAATAATACATATATAATAATATTATAGGAAGGATAATATACAAATAAATATATATAAATGTTTTTGATCATAATATAAATACATATTTTATAATATTTTTATAATAATAATTATATATGAATGAACACTTTTTAGTAATGTTTTTGTAATTAATAATACAAATATAATAATATTATAGAAACGATAATATGCAAATAAATATTGACAGGTTTTTTTGATCATAATATAAATACATAGTTTAAAGTTTTTTTATAATAATAATTATATATGAATGAACACTTTTTAGTAATGTTTTTGTAATTAATAATACAAATATAATAATATTATAGGAAGGATAATATACAAATAAATATATATAAATGTTTTTGATCATAATATAGATACATATTTTATAATATTTTTATAATTATAATTATATATAAATGAACCTTATTTAATAATGATTTTAATAATAATAATACATATATATTAATATTATAGTAAGGATAATATGCAATTAAATATTGACAGGTTTTTTTTATCATATTATAAATACATATTTTAAAATTTTTATATAAAAATAATTATATATGAATGAACACTTTTTAATGATGTTTTTGTAATTAATAATACATATATAATAATATTATAGGAAGGATAATATGCAAATAAATATTCACAGGTTTTTTTTATCATAATATAAATACATATTTTAAAGTTTTTTATAATAATAATTATATATGAATGAACACTTTTTAGTAATGTTTTTGTAATTAATAATACAAATATAATAATATTATAGAAACGATAATATGAAAATAAATATTGACAGGTTTTTTTGATCATAATATAAATACATAGTTTAAAGTTTTTTTATAATTATAATTATATATGAATGAACACTTTTTAATAATGTTTTTGTTATGAATAATACATATATAATAATATTATAGGAAGGATAATATACAAATAAATATATATAAATGTTTTTGATCATAATATAAATACATATTTTATAATATTTTTATAATTATAATTATATATGAATGAACACTTTTTAATAATGTTTTTAATAATAATAATACATATATATTAAAATTATAGTAAGGATAATATGCAATTAAATATTGACAGGTTTTTTTATCATAATATAAATACATATTTTAAAATTTTTATATAAAAATAATTTTATATGAATGAACACTTTTTAATGATGTTTTTGTAATTAATAATACATATATAATAATATTATAGGAAGGATAATATGCAAATAAATATTCACAGGTTTTTTTTATCATAATATAAATACATATTTTAAAGTTTTTTATAATAATAATTATATATGAATGAACACTTTTTAGTAATGTTTTTGTAATTAATAATACAAATATAATAATATTATAGAAACGATAATATGAAAATAAATATTGACAGGTTTTTTTGATCATAATATAAATACATAGTTTAAAGTTTTTTTATAATTATAATTATATATGAATGAACACTTTTTAATAATGTTTTTGTTATGAATAATACATATATAATAATATTATAGTAAGGATAATATGCAATTAAATATTGACAGGTTTTTTTATCATAATATAAATACATATTTTATAATTTTTATATAAAAATAATTATATATGAATGAACACTTTTTAATGATGTTTTTGTTATTAATAATACATATATAATAATATTATAGGAAGGATAATATACAAATAAATATATATAAATGTTTTTGATCATAATATAAATACATATTTTATAATATTTTTATAATAATAATTATATATGAATGAACACTTTTGAATAATGTTTTTGTTATTAATAATACATATATAATAATATTATAGGAAGGATAATATACAAATAAATATATATAAATGTTTTTGATCATAATATAAATACATATTTTATAATATTTTTATAATAATAATTATATATGAATGAACACTTTTTAATGATGTTTTTGTTATTAATAATACATATATAATAATATTATAGGAAGGATAATATACAAATAAATATATATAAATGTTTTTGATCATAATATAAATACATATTTTATAATATTTTTATAATAATAATTATATATGAATAAACACTTTTGAATAATGTTTTTGTTATTAATAATACATATATAATAATATTATAGGAAGGATAATATACAAATAAATATATATAAATGTTTTTGATCATAATATAAATACATATTTTATAATATTTTTATAATAATAATTATATATGAATGAACACTTTTTAATAATGTTTTTGTTATTAATAATACATATATAATAATATTATAGGAAGGATAATATGCAAAAAAATATTCACAGGTTTTTTTGATCATAATATAAATACATAGTTTAAAGTTTTTTTATAATTATAATTATATATGAATGAACACTTTTTAATAATGTTTTTGTTATGAATAATACATATATAATAATATTATAGGAAGGATAATTTACAAATAAATATATATAAATGTTTTTGATCATAATATAAATACATATTTTATAATATTTTTATAATTATAATTATATATGAATGAACACTTTTTAATAATGTTTTTAATAATAATAATACATATATATTAAAATTATAGTAAGGATAATATGCAATTAAATATTGACAGGTTTTTTTTATCATAATGTAAATACATATTTTATAATTTTTATATAAAAATAATTTTATATGAATGAACACTTTTTAATGATGTTTTTGTAATTAATAATACATATATAATAATATTATAGGAAGGATTATATGCAAATAAATATTCACAGGTTTTTTTTATCATAATATAAATACATATTTTAAAGTTTTTTATAATAATAATTATATATGAATGAACACTTTTTAGTAATGTTTTTGTAATTAATAATACAAATATAATAATATTATA
The DNA here is from genome assembly GCF_028750875.1 of Macrosteles quadrilineatus. Classification (NCBI taxonomy): domain Eukaryota; kingdom Metazoa; phylum Arthropoda; class Insecta; order Hemiptera; family Cicadellidae; genus Macrosteles; species Macrosteles quadrilineatus. The sequence continues at coordinate 12,073 of NW_026543277.1, read as the reverse complement.
GAAACGATAATATTAAAATAAATATTGACAGGTTTTTTTGATCATAATATAAATACATAGTTTAAAGTTTTTTTATAATTATAATTATATATGAATGAACACTTTTTAATAATGTTTTTGTTATGAATAATACATATATAATAATATTATAGTAAGGATAATATGCAATTAAATATTGACAGGTTTTTTTTATCATAATATAAATACATATTTTATAATTTTTATATAAAAATAATTATATATGAATGAACACTTTTTAATGATGTTTTTGTTATTAATAATACATATATAATAATATTATAGGAAGGATAATATACAAATAAATATATATAAATGTTTTTGATCATAATATAAATACATATTTTATAATATTTTTATAATAATAATTATATATGAATGAACACTTTTGAATAATGTTTTTGTTATTAATAATACATATATAATAATATTATAGGAAGGATAATATACAAATAAATATATATAAATGTTTTTGATCATAATATAAATACATATTTTATAATGTTTTTATAATAATAATTATATATGAATGAACACTTTTTAATAATGTTTTTGTTATTAATAATACATATATAATAATATTATAGGAAGGATAATATGCAAATAAATATTCACAGGTTTTTTTGATCATAATATAAATACATATTTTAAAGTTTTTTATAATAATAATAATATATGAATGAACACTTTTTAGTAATGTTTTTGTAATTAATAATACAAATATAATAATATTATAGAAACGATAATATGCAAAAAAATATTGACAGGTTTTTTTGATCATAATATAAATACATAGTTTAAAGTTTTTTTATAATAATAATTATATATGAATGAACACTTTTTAGTAATGTTTTTGTAATTAATAATACAAATATAATAATATTATAGAAACGATAATATGCAAATAAATATTGACAGGTTTTTTTGATCATAATATAAATACATAGTTTAAAGTTTTTTTATAATTATAATTATATATGAATGAACACTTTTTAATAATGTTTTTGTTATGAATAATACATATATAATAATATTATAGGAAGGATAATATACAAATAAATATATATAAATGTTTTTGATCATAATATAAATACATATTTTATAATATTTTTATAATAATAATAATATATGAATGAACACTTTTTAATAATGTTTTTGTTATGAATAATACATATATAATAATATAATAGGAAGGATAATATACAAATAAATATATATAAATGTTTTTGATCATAATATAAATACATATTTTATAATATTTTTATAATAATAATTATATATGAATGAACACTTTTTAATGATGTTTTTGTAATTAATAATACATATATAATAATATTATAGGAAGGATAATATGCAAATACATATTCACAGTTTTTTTTTATCATAATATAAATACATATTTAAAAGTTTTTTATAATAATAATTATATATGAATGAACACTTTTTAGTAATGTTTTTGTAATTAATAATAAAAATATAATAATATTATAGAAACGATAATATGAAAATAAATATTGACAGGTTTTTTTGATCATAATATAAATACATAGTTTAAAGTTTTTTTTATAATTATAATTATATATGAATGAACACTTTTTAATAATGTTTTTGTTATGAATAATACATATATAATAATATTATAGGAAGGATAATATACAAATAAATATATAAAAATGTTTTTGATCATAATATAAATACATATTTTATAATATTTTTATAATTATAATTATATATGAATGAACACTTTTTAATAATGTTTTTAATAATAATAATACATATATATTAATATTATAGTAAGGATAATATGCAATTAAATATTGACAGGTTTTTTTTTATCATAATATAAATACATATTTTATAATTTTTATATAAAAATAACTATATATGAATGAACACTTTTTAATGATGTTTTTGTTATTAATAATACATATATAATAATATTATAGGAAGGATAATATACACAAATAAATATATATAAATGTTTTTGATCATAATATAAATACATATTTTATAATATTTTTATAATAATAATTATATATGAATGAACACTTTTTAATTATGTTTTTGTAATTAATAATACATATATAATAATATTATAGGAAGGATAATATGCAAATAAATATTCACAGTTTTTTTTTATCATAATATAAATACATATTTAAAAGTTTTTTATAATAATAATTATATATGAATGAACACTTTTTAGTTATGTTTTTGTAATTAATAATACAAATATAATAATATTATAGAAACGATAATATGAAAATAAATATTGACAGGTTTTTTTGATCATAATATAAATACATAGTTTAAAGTTTTTTTATAATTATAATTATATATGAATGAACACTTTTTAATAATGTTTTTGTTATGAATAATACATATATAATAATATTATAGGAAGGATAATATACAAATAAATATATAAAAATGTTTTTGATCATAATATAAATACATATTTTATAATATTTTTATAATTATAATTATATATGAATGAACACTTTTTAATAATGTTTTTAATAATAATAATACAATATATTAATATTATAGTAAGGATAATATGCAATTAAATATTGACAGGTTTTTTTTATCATAATATAAATACATATTTTATAATTTTTATATAAAAATAATTATATATGAATGAACACTTTTTAATGATGTTTTTTTTATTAATAATACATATATAATAATATTATAGGAAGGATAATATACAAATAAATATATATAAATGTTTTTGATCATAATATAAAGACATATTTTATAATATTTTTATAATAATAATTATATATGAATGAACACTTTTTAATAATGTTTTTGTTATTAATAATACATATATAATAATATTATAGGAAGGATAATATACAAATAAATATATATAAATGTTTTTGATCATAATATAAATACATATTTTATAATATTTTTATAATAATAATTATATATGAATGAACACTTTTTAATGATGTTTTTGTAATTAATAATACATATATAATAATATTATAGGAAGGATAATATGCAAATAAATATTCACAGTTTTTTTTTATCATAATATAAATACATATTTAAAAGTTTTTTATAATAATAAATATATATGAATGAACACTTTTTAGTAATGTTTTTGTAATTAATAATACAAATATAATAATATTATAGAAACGATAATATGAAAATAAATATTGACAGGTTTTTTTGATCATAATATAAATACATAGTTTAAAGTTTTTTTATAATTATAATTATATATGAATGAACACTTTTTAGTAATGTTTTTGGAATTAATAATACAAATATAATAATATTATAGAAACGATAATATGCAAATAAATATTGACAGGTTTTTTGATCATAATATAAATACATAGTTTAAAGTTTTTTTATAATAATAATTATATATGAATGAACACTTTTTAGTAATGTTTTTGTAATTAATAATACAAATATAATAATATTATAGAAACGATAATATGCAAATAAATATTGACAGGTTTTTTTGATCATAATATAAATACATAGTTTAAAGTTTTTTTATAATTATAATTATATATGAATGAACACTTTTTAATAATGTTTTTGTTATGAATAATACATATATAATAATATTATAGGAAGGATAATATACAAATAAATATATATAAATGTTTTTGATCATAATATAAATACATATTTTATAAAAATTTTATAATAATAATAATATATGAATGAACACTTTTTAATAATGTTTTTGTTATTAATAATACATATATAATAATATTATAGGAAGGATAATATACAAATAAATATATAAAAATGTTTTTGATCATAATATAAATACATATTTTATAATATTTTTATAATAATAATTATATATGAATGAACACTTTTTAATAATGTTTTTGTTATTAATAATACATATATAATAATATTATAGGAAGGATAATATGCAAAAAATATTCACAGGTTTTTTTATCATAATATAAATACATATTTTAAAGTTTTTTATAATAATAATAATATATGAATGAACACTTTTTAGTAATGTTTTTGTAATTAATAATACAAATATAATAATATTATAGAAACGATAATATGCAAATAAATATTTGACAGGTTTTTTTGATCATAATATAAATACATAGTTTAAAGTTTTTTTATAATAATAATTATATATGAATGAACACTTTTTAATAATGTTTTTAATAATAATAATACATATATATTAATATTATAGTAAGGATAATATGCAATTAAATATTGACAGGTTTTTTTATCATAATATAAATATATATTTTAAAATTTTTATATAAAAATAATTATATATGAATGAACACTTATTAATGATGTTTTTGTTATTAATAATACATATATAATAATATTATAGGAAGGATAATATACAAATAAATATATATAAATGTTTTTGATCATAATATAAATACATATTTTATAATATTTTTTTAATAATAATTTTATATGAATGAACACTTTTGAATAATGTTTTTGTTATTAATAATACATATATAATAATATTATAGGAAGGATAATATACAAATAAATATATATAAATGTTTTTGATCATAATATAAATACATATTTTATAATATTTTTATAATAATAATTATATATGAATGAACACTTTTTAGTAATGTTTTTGTAATTAATAATACAAATATAATAATATTATAGAAACGATAATATGCAAATAAATATTGACAGGTTTTTTTGATCATAATATAAATACATAGTTTAAAGTTTTTTTATAATAATAATTATATATGAATGAACACTTTTTAGTAATGTTTTTGTAATTAATAATACAAATATAATAATATTATAGGAAGGATAATATACAAATAAATATATATAAATGTTTTTGATCATAATATAGATACATATTTTATAATATTTTTATAATTATAATTATATATAAATGAACCTTATTTAATAATGATTTTAATAATAATAATACATATATATTAATATTATAGTAAGGATAATATGCAATTAAATATTGACAGGTTTTTTTTTATCATATTATAAATACATATTTTAAAATTTTTATATAAAAATAATTATATATGAATGAACACTTTTTAATGATGTTTTTGTAATTAATAATACATATATAATAATATTATAGGAAGGATAATATGCAAATAAATATTCACAGGTTTTTTTTATCATAATATAAATACATATTTTAAAGTTTTTTATAATAATAATTATATATGAATGAACACTTTTTAGTAATGTTTTTGTAATTAATAATACAAATATAATAATATTATAGAAACGATAATATGAAAATAAATATTGACAGGTTTTTTTGATCATAATATAAATACATAGTTTAAAGTTTTTTTATAATTATAATTATATATGAATGAACACTTTTTAATAATGTTTTTGTTATGAATAATACATATATAATAATATTATAGGAAGGATAATATACAAATAAATATATATAAATGTTTTTGATCATAATATAAATACATATTTTATAATATTTTTATAATTATAATTATATATGAATGAACACTTTTTAATAATGTTTTTAATAATAATAATACATATATATTAAAATTATAGTAAGGATAATATGCAATTAAATATTGACAGGTTTTTTTATCATAATATAAATACATATTTTAAAATTTTTATATAAAAATAATTTTATATGAATGAACACTTTTTAATGATGTTTTTGTAATTAATAATACATATATAATAATATTATAGGAAGGATAATATGCAAATAAATATTCACAGGTTTTTTTTATCATAATATAAATACATATTTTAAAGTTTTTTATAATAATAATTATATATGAATGAACACTTTTTAGTAATGTTTTTGTAATTAATAATACAAATATAATAATATTATAGAAACGATAATATGAAAATAAATATTGACAGGTTTTTTTGATCATAATATAAATACATAGTTTAAAGTTTTTTTATAATTATAATTATATATGAATGAACACTTTTTAATAATGTTTTTGTTATGAATAATACATATATAATAATATTATAGTAAGGATAATATGCAATTAAATATTGACAGGTTTTTTTATCATAATATAAATACATATTTTATAATTTTTATATAAAAATAATTATATATGAATGAACACTTTTTAATGATGTTTTTGTTATTAATAATACATATATAATAATATTATAGGAAGGATAATATACAAATAAATATATATAAATGTTTTTGATCATAATATAAATACATATTTTATAATATTTTTATAATAATAATTATATATGAATGAACACTTTTGAATAATGTTTTTGTTATTAATAATACATATATAATAATATTATAGGAAGGATAATATACAAATAAATATATATAAATGTTTTTGATCATAATATAAATACATATTTTATAATATTTTTATAATAATAATTATATATGAATGAACACTTTTTAATGATGTTTTTGTTATTAATAATACATATATAATAATATTATAGGAAGGATAATATACAAATAAATATATATAAATGTTTTTGATCATAATATAAATACATATTTTATAATATTTTTATAATAATAATTATATATGAATAAACACTTTTGAATAATGTTTTTGTTATTAATAATACATATATAATAATATTATAGGAAGGATAATATACAAATAAATATATATAAATGTTTTTGATCATAATATAAATACATATTTTATAATATTTTTATAATAATAATTATATATGAATGAACACTTTTTAATAATGTTTTTGTTATTAATAATACATATATAATAATATTATAGGAAGGATAATATGCAAATAAATATTCACAGGTTTTTTTGATCATAATATAAATACATAGTTTAAAGTTTTTTTATAATTATAATTATATATGAATGAACACTTTTTAATAATGTTTTTGTTATGAATAATACATATATAATAATATTATAGGAAGGATAATTTACAAATAAATATATATAAATGTTTTTGATCATAATATAAATACATATTTTATAATATTTTTATAATTATAATTATATATGAATGAACACTTTTTAATAATGTTTTTAATAATAATAATACATATATATTAAAATTATAGTAAGGATAATATGCAATTAAATATTGACAGGTTTTTTTTATCATAATGTAAATACATATTTTATAATTTTTATATAAAAATAATTTTATATGAATGAACACTTTTTAATGATGTTTTTGTAATTAATAATACATATATAATAATATTATAGGAAGGATTATATGCAAATAAATATTCACAGGTTTTTTTTATCATAATATAAATACATATTTTAAAGTTTTTTATAATAATAATTATATATGAATGAACACTTTTTAGTAATGTTTTTGTAATTAATAATACAAATATAATAATATTATAGAAACGATAATATTAAAATAAATATTGACAGGTTTTTTTGATCATAATATAAATACATAGTTTAAAGTTTTTTTATAATTATAATTATATATGAATGAACACTTTTTAATAATGTTTTTGTTATGAATAATACATATATAATAATATTATAGTAAGGATAATATGCAATTAAATATTGACAGGTTTTTTTTATCATAATATAAATACATATTTTATAATTTTTATATAAAAATAATTATATATGAATGAACACTTTTTAATGATGTTTTTGTTATTAATAATACATATATAATAATATTATAGGAAGGATAATATACAAATAAATATATATAAATGTTTTTGATCATAATATAAATACATATTTTATAATATTTTTATAATAATAATTATATATGAATGAACACTTTTGAATAATGTTTTTGTTATTAATAATACATATATAATAATATTATAGGAAGGATAATATACAAATAAATATATATAAATGTTTTTGATCATAATATAAATACATATTTTATAATATTTTTATAATAATAATTATATATGAATGAACACTTTTTAATAATGTTTTTGTTATTAATAATACATATATAATAATATTATAGGAAGGATAATATGCAAATAAATATTCACAGGTTTTTTTGATCATAATATAAATACATATTTTAAAGTTTTTTATAATAATAATAATATATGAATGAACACTTTTTAGTAATGTTTTTGTAATTAATAATACAAATATAATAATATTATAGAAACGATAATATGCAAAAAAATATTGACAGGTTTTTTTGATCATAATATAAATACATAGTTTAAAGTATTTTTATAATAATAATTATATATGAATGAACACTTTTTAGTAATGTTTTTGTAATTAATAATACAAATATAATAATATTATAGAAACGATAATATGCAAATAAATATTGACAGGTTTTTTTGATCATAATATAAATACATAGTTTAAAGTTTTTTTATAATTATAATTATATATGAATGAACACTTTTTAATAATGTTTTTGTTATGAATAATACATATATAATAATATTATAGGAAGGATAATATACAAATAAATATATATAAATGTTTTTGATCATAATATAAATACATATTTTATAATATTTTTATAATAATAATAATATATGAATGAACACTTTTTAATAATGTTTTTGTTATGAATAATACGTCATATATAATAATATTATAGGAAGGATAATATACAAATAAATATATATAAATGTTTTTGATCATAATATAAATACATATTTTATAATATTTTTATAATAATAATTATATATGAATGAACACTTTTTAATAATGTTTTTGTTATTAATAATACATATATAATAATATTATAGGAAGGATAATATACAAATAAATATATATAAATGTTTTTGATCATAATATAAATACATATTTTATAATATTTTTATAATAATAATTATATATGAATGAACACTTTTTAATGATGTTTTTGTAATTAATAATACATATATAATAATATTATAGGAAGGATAATATGCAAATAAATATTCACGGTTTTTTTTATCATAATATAAATACATATTTAAAAGTTTTTTATAATAATAATTATATATGAATGATCACTTTTTAGTAATGTTTTTGTAATTAATAATAAAAATATAATAATATTATAGAAACGATAATATGAAAATAAATATTGACAGGTTTTTTTGATCATAATATAAATACATAGTTTAAAGTTTTTTTTATAATTATAATTATATATGAATGAACACTTTTTAATAATGTTTTTGTTATGAATAATACATATATAATAATATTATAGGAAGGATAATATACAAATAAATATATAAAAATGTTTTTGATCATAATATAAATACATATTTTATAATATTTTTATAATTATAATTATATATGAATGAACACTTTTTAATAATGTTTTTAATAATAATAATACATATATATTAATATTATAGTAAGGATAATATGCAATTAAATATTGACAGGTTTTTTTTATCATAATATAAATACATATTTTATAATTTTTATATAAAAATAACTATATATGAATGAACACTTTTTAATGATGTTTTTGTTATTAATAATACATATATAATAATATTATAGGAAGGATAATATACACAAATAAATATATATAAATGTTTTTGATCATAATATAAATACATATTTTATAATATTTTTATAATAATAATTATATATGAATGAACACTTTTTAATTATGTTTTTGTAATTAATAATACATATATAATAATATTATAGGAAGGATAATATGCAAATAAATATTCACAGTTTTTTTTTATCATAATATAAATACATATTTAAAAGTTTTTTATAATAATAATTATATATGAATGAACACTTTTTAGTTATGTTTTTGTAATTAATAATACAAATATAATAATATTATAGAAACGATAATATGAAAATAAATATTGACAGGTTTTTTTGATCATAATATAAATACATAGTTTAAAGTTTTTTTATAATTATAATTATATATGAATGAACACTTTTTAATAATGTTCTTGTTATGAATAATACATATATAATAATATTATAGGAAGGATAATATACAAATAAATATATAAAAATGTTTTTGATCATAATATAAATACATATTTTATAATATTTTTATAATTATAATTATATATGAATGAACACTTTTTAATAATGTTTTTAATAATAATAATACAATATATTAATATTATAGTAAGGATAATATGCAATTAAATATTGACAGGTTTTTTTTTATCATAATATAAATACATATTTTATAATTTTTATATAAAAATAATTATATATGAATGAACACTTTTTAATGATGTTTTTTTTATTAATAATACATATATAATAATATTATAGGAAGGATAATATACAAATAAATATATATAAATGTTTTTGATCATAATATAAATACATATTTTATAATATTTTTATAATAATAATTATATATGAATGAACACTTTTTAATAATGTTTTTGTTATTAATAATACATATATAATAATATTATAGGAAGGATAATATACAAATAAATATATATAAATGTTTTTGATCATAATATAAATACATATTTTATAATATTTTTATAATAATAATTATATATGAATGAACACTTTTTAATGATGTTTTTGTAATTAATAATACATATATAATAATATTATAGGAAGGATAATATGCAAATAAATATTCACAGTTTTTTTTTATCATAATATAAATACATATTTAAAAGTTTTTTATAATAATAAATATATATGAATGAACACTTTTTAGTAATGTTTTTGTAATTAATAATACAAATATAATAATATTATAGAAACGATAATATGAAAATAAATATTGACAGGTTTTTTTGATCATAATATAAATACATAGTTTAAAGTTTTTTTATAATTATAATTATATATGAATGAACACTTTTTAGTAATGTTTTTGGAATTAATAATACAAATATAATAATATTATAGAAACGATAATATGCAAATAAATATTGACAGGTTTTTTGATCATAATATAAATACATAGTTTAAAGTTTTTTTATAATAATAATTATATATGAATGAACACTTTTTAGTAATGTTTTTGTAATTAATAATACAAATATAATAATATTATAGAAACGATAATATGCAAATAAATATTGACAGGTTTTTTTGATCATAATATAAATACATAGTTTAAAGTTTTTTTATAATTATAATTATATATGAATGAACACTTTTTAATAATGTTTTTGTTATTAATAATACATATATAATAATATTATAGGAAGGATAATATACAAATAAATATATATAAATGTTTTTGATCATAATATAAATACATATTTTATAATATTTTTATAATAATAATTATATATGAATGAACACTTTTTAATAATGTTTTTGTTATTAATAATACATATATAATAATATTATAGGAAGGATAATATGCAAATAAATATTCACAGGTTTTTTTGATCATAATATAAATACATAGTTTAAAGTTTTTTTATAATTATAATTATATATGAATGAACACTTTTTAATAATGTTTTTGTTATGAATAATACATATATAATAATATTATAGGAAGGATAATTTACAAATAAATATATATAAATGTTTTTGATCATAATATAAATACATATTTTATAATATTTTTATAATTATAATTATATATGAATGAACACTTTTTAATAATGTTTTTAATAATAATAATACATATATATTAAAATTATAGTAAGGATAATATGCAATTAAATATTGACAGGTTTTTTTTATCATAATGTAAATACATATTTTATAATTTTTATATAAAAATAATTTTATATGAATGAACACTTTTTAATGATGTTTTTGTAATTAATAATACATATATAATAATATTATAGGAAGGATTATATGCAAATAAATATTCACAGGTTTTTTTTATCATAATATAAATACATATTTTAAAGTTTTTTATAATAATAATTATATATGAATGAACACTTTTTAGTAATGTTTTTGTAATTAATAATACAAATATAATAATATTATAGAAACGATAATATTAAAATAAATATTGACAGGTTTTTTTGATCATAATATAAATACATAGTTTAAAGTTTTTTTATAATTATAATTATATATGAATGAACACTTTTTAATAATGTTTTTGTTATGAATAATACATATATAATAATATTATAGTA
>NW_026543276.1:0-38069 GCF_028750875.1 Macrosteles quadrilineatus | reverse complement strand
GTACAAACTTGTACATTCTTGTACATACTTGTACACCCTTGTAAACACTTGTACAACCTTGTACAAACCTGTACACCCTTGTACACACTTGTACAAGCTTGTACACACTTGTACAAGCTTGTACACACTTGTACAAGCTTGTACACACTTGTACACCCTTGTACAACCTTGAACACCCTTGTACAAACTTGTGCACCCTTGTACACTTTTGTACACCCTTGTATACATTTGTACAACCTTGTACAAACTTGTACACACTTGTAGAAACTTGTACATTCTTGTACATACTTGTACACCCTTGTAAACACTTGTACAACCTTGTACAAACCTGTACACCCTTGTACACACTTGTACAAGCTTGTACACACTTGTACACCCTTGTACAAACTTGTGCACCCTGTTACACTTTTGTACACCCTTGTATACATTTGTACAACCTTGTACAAACTTGTACACACTTGTACAAACTTGTACACCCTTGTACACACTTGTACAACCTTGTACACACTTGTACAACCTTGTACAAACCTGTACACCCTTGTACACACTTGTACAAGCTTGTACACGATTGTACACCCTTGTACACACTTGTGCACCCTTGTACACACTTGTACACCCTTGTACACACTTGTACAACCTTTTACAAACTTGTACACACTTGTACAAACTTGTACATTCTTGTACATACTTGTACACCCTTGTAAACACTTGTACAACCTTGTACAAACCTGTACACCCTTGTACATACTTGTACAAGCTTGTACACACTTGTACAAGCTTGTACACACTTGTACACCCTTGTACAACCTTGTACACCCTTGTACAAACTTGTGCACCCTTGTACACTTTTGTACACCCTTGTATACATTTGTACAACCTTGTACAAACTTGTACACACTTGTACAAACTTGTACACACTTGTACAAACTTGTACACCCTTGTACACACTTGTACAACCTTGTACACACTTGTACAACCTTGTACACACTTGTACAACCTTGTACACGATTGTACAACCTTGTACAACCTTGTACACACTTGTACAACCTTGTACACACTTGTACAAGCTTGTACACACTTGTACAAGCTTGTACACACTTGTACACCCTTGTACAAACTTGTGCACCCTTGTACACTTTTGTACACCCTTGTATACATTTGTACAACCTTGTACAAACTTGTACACACTTGTACAAATTTGTACACACTTGTACAAACTTGTACACCCTTGTACACACTTGTACAACCTTGTACACACTTATACAACCTTGTACACAATTGTACAACCTTGTACAGCCATGTACACACTTGTACAACCTTGTACACACTTGTACACCTTTGTACACACTTATACAACCTTGTACACACTTATACAACCTTGTACACACTTGTACAACCTTGTACACACTTGTACAACCTTGTACACACTTGTACAACCTTGTACACACTTGTACAACCTTGTACACACTTGTACAACCTTGTAAAAACTTGTACAAGCTTGTACACGATTGTACACCCTTGTACACACTTGTGCACCCTTGTACACACTTGTACAACCTTGTACACACTTGTACAACCTTGTACACACTTGTACAACCTTGTACACACTTGTACAACCTTGTACACACTTGTACAACCTTGTACACACTTGTACAACCTTGTACACACTTGTACAACCTTGTACACACTTGTACACCCTTGTACACACTTGTACAACCTTTTACAAACTTGTACACACTTGTACAAACTTGTACATTCTTGTACATACTTGTACACCCTTGTAAACACTTGTACAACCTTGTACAAACCTGTACACCCTTGTACACACTTGTACAAGCTTGTACACACTTGTACATCCTTGTACAAACTTGTGCACCCTTGTACACTTTTGTACACCCTTGTATACATTTGTACAACCTTGTACAAACTTGTACACACTTGTACAAACTTGTACACACTTGTACAAACCTGTACACCCTTGTACACACTTGTACAACCTTGTACACACTTGTACAACCTTGTACAAACCTGTACACCCTTGTACACACTTGTACAAGCTTGTACACGATTGTACACCCTTGTACACACTTGTGCACCCTTGTACACACTTGTACACCCTTGTACACACTTGTACAACCTTTTACAAACTTGAACACACTTGTACAAACTTGTACATTCTTGTACATACTTGTACACCCTTGTAAACACTTGTACAACCTTGTACAAACCTGTACACCCTTGTACACACTTGTACAAGCTTGTACACACTTGTACAAGCTTGTACACACTTGTACAAGCTTGTACACACTTGTACAAGCTTGTACACACTTGTACACCCTTGTACAACCTTGTACACCCTTGTACAAACTTGTGCACCCTTGTACACTTTTGTACACCCTTGTATACATTTGTACAACCTTGTACAAACTTGTACACACTTGTAAAAACTTGTACACACTTGTACAAACTTGTACACCCTTGTACACACTTGTACAACCTTGTACACACTTTTACAACCTTGTACACACTTGTACAACCTTGTACACAATTGTACAACCTTGTACAACCTTGTACACACTTGTACAACCTTGTATACACTTGTACAACCTTGTACACACTTGTACAACCTTTTACACACTTGTACACCTTTGTACACACTTGTACAACCTTTTACAAACTTGTACACACTTGTACAAACTTGTACATTCTTGTACATAATTGTACACCCTTGTAAACACTTGTACAACCTTGTACAAACCTGTACACCCTTGTACACACTTGTACAAGCTTGTACACACTTGTACAAGCTTGTACACACTTGTACAAGTTTGTACACACTTGTACAAGCTTGTACACACTTGTACACCCTTGTACAACCTTGTACACCCTTGTACAAACTTGTGCACCCTTGTACACTTTTGTACACCCTTGTATACATTTGTACAACCTTGTACAAACTTGTACACACTTGTACAAACTTGTACATTCTTGTACATACTTGTACACCCTTGTAAACACTTGTACAACCTTGTACAAACCTGTACACCCTTGTACACACTTGTACAAGCTTGTACACACTTGTACAAGCTTGTACACACTTGTAAAAACTTGTACACACTTGTACACCCTTGTACAACCTTGAACACCCTTGTACAAACTTGTGCACCCTTGTACACTTTTGTACACCCTTGTATACATTTGTACAACCTTGTACAAACTTGTACACACTTGTACAACCTTGTACACACTTGTACAACCTTGTACACACTTGTACAACCTTGTACACACTTGTACAAGCTTGTACACACTTGTACAACCTTGTACACACTTGTACACCCTTGTACACACTTGTACAAGCTTGTACACACTTGTACAAGCTTGTACACACTTGTACAAGCTTGTACACACTTGTACACCCTTGTACAAACTTGTGCACCCTTGTACACTTTTGTACACCCTTGTATACATTTGTACAACCTTGTACAAACTTGTACACACTTGTACAAATTTGTACACACTTGTACAAACTTGTACACCCTTGTACACACTTGTACAACCTTGTACACACTTATACAACCTTGTACACAATTGTACAACCTTGTACAGCCATGTACACACTTGTACAACCTTGTACACACTTGTACAACCTTGTACACACTTGTACACCTTTGTACACACTTATAAAACCTTGTACACACTTGTACAACCTTGTACACACTTGTACAACCTTGTACACACTTGTACAACCTTTTACACACTTGTACAACCTTGTAAAAACTTGTACAAGCTTGTACACGATTGTACACCCTTGTACACACTTGTGCACCCTTGTACACACTTGTACAACCTTGTACACACTTGTACAACCTTGTACACACTTGTACAACCTTGTACACACTTGTACAACCTTGTACACACTTGTACAACCTTGTACACACTTGTACAACCTTGTACACACTTGTACAACCTTGTACACACTTGTACAAGCTTGTACACACTTGTACAACCTTGTACACACTTGTACAACCTTTTACACAATTGTAAAACCTTGTACACACTTGTACATTCTTGTACAAACTTTTACTTACTTGTAAAACCTTGTACACACTTGTACATTCTTGTACAAACTTGTACTTACTTGTACAACCTTGTACAAACTTGTACACACTTGTACAAACTTTTACATCCTTGTACACATTTGTACACCCTCGTACACACTTGTACAACCTTGTACAAACCTGTACACCCTTGTACACACTTGTACAAGCTTGTACACGATTGTACACCCTTGTACACACTTGTGCACCCTTGTATACACTTGTACACCCTTGTACACACTTGTACAACCTTTTACAAACTTGTACACACTTGTACAAACTTGTACATTCTTGTACATACTTGTACACCCTTGTAAACACTTGTACAACCTTGTACAAACTTGTACACCCTTGTACACACTTGTACAACCTTGTACACACTTGTACAACCTTGTACAAACCTGTACACCCTTGTACACACTTGTACAAGCTTGTACACGATTGTACACCCTTGTACACACTTGTGCACCCTTGTACACACTTGTACACCCTTGTACACACTTGTACAACCTTTTACAAACTTGTACACACTTGTACAAATTTGTACATTCTTGTACATATTTGTACACCCTTGTAAACACTTGTACAACCTTGTACAAACCTGTACACCCTTGTACACACTTGTACAAGCTTGTACACACTTGTACAAGCTTGTACACACTTGTACACCCTTGTACAACCTTGTACAACCTTTTACACACTTGTACAACCTTGTAAAAACTTGTACAAGCTTGTACACGATTGTACACCCTTGTACACACTTGTGCACCCTTGTACACACTTGTACAACCTTGTACACACTTGTACAACCTTGTACACACTTGTACAACCTTGTACACACTTGTACAACCTTGTACACACTTGTACAACCTTGTACACACTTGTACAACCTTGTACACACTTGTACAACCTTGTACACACTTGTACAAGCTTGTACACACTTGTACAACCTTGTACACACTTGTACAACCTTTTACACAATTGTAAAACCTTGTACACACTTGTACATTCTTGTACAAACTTTTACTTACTTGTAAAACCTTGTACACACTTGTACATTCTTGTACAAACTTGTACTTACTTGTACAACCTTGTACAAACTTGTACACACTTGTACAAACTTTTACATCCTTGTACACATTTGTACACCCTCGTACACACTTGTACAACCTTGTACAAACCTGTACACCCTTGTACACACTTGTACAAGCTTGTACACGATTGTACACCCTTGTACACACTTGTGCACCCTTGTATACACTTGTACACCCTTGTACACACTTGTACAACCTTTTACAAACTTGTACACACTTGTACAAACTTGTACATTCTTGTACATACTTGTACACCCTTGTAAACACTTGTACAACCTTGTACAAACTTGTACACCCTTGTACACACTTGTACAACCTTGTACACACTTGTACAACCTTGTACAAACCTGTACACTCTTGTACACACTTGTACAAGCTTGTACACGATTGTACACCCTTGTACACACTTGTGCACCCTTGTACACACTTGTACACCCTTGTACACACTTGTACAACTATTTACAAACTTGTACACACTTGTACAAATTTGTACATTCTTGTACATACTTGTACACCCTTGTAAACACTTGTACAACCTTGTACAAACCTGTACACCCTTGTACACACTTGTACAAGCTTGTACACACTTGTACAAGCTTGTACACACTTGTACACCCTTGTACAACCTTGTACACCCTTGTACAAACTTGTGCACCCTTGTACACTTTTGTACACCCTTGTATACATTTGTACAACCTTGTACAAACTTGTACACACTTGTAAAAACTTGTACACACTTGTACAAACTTGTACACCCTTGTACACACTTGTACAACCTTGTACACACTTGTACAACCTTGTACACACTTGTACACCCTTGTACACAATTGTACAACCTTGTACAACCTTGTACACACTTGTACAACCTTGTATACACTTGTACAACCTTGTACACACTTGTACAACCTTTTACACACTTGTACACCTTTGTACACACTTGTACAAACTTGTACATTCTTGTACATACTTGTACACCCTTGTAAACACTTGTACAACCTTGTACAAACCTGTACACCCTTGTACACACTTGTACAAGCTTGTACACACTTGTACAAGCTTGTACACACTTGTACAAGCTTGTACACACTTGTACACCCTTGTACAACCTTGTACACCCTTGTACAAACTTGTGCACCCTTGTACACTTTTGTACACCCTTGTATACATTTGTACAACCTTGTACAAACTTGTACACACTTGTACAAACTTGTACATTCTTGTACATACTTGTACACCCTTGTAAACACTTGTACAACCTTGTACAAACCTGTACACCCTTGTACACACTTGTACAAGCTTGTACACACTTGTACACCCTTGTACAACCTTGAACACCCTTGTACAAACTTGTGCACCCTTGTACACTTTTGTACACCCTTGTATACATTTGTACAACCTTGTACAAACTTGTACACACTTGTAGAAACTTGTACATTCTTGTACATACTTGTACACCCTTGTAAACACTTGTACAACCTTGTACAAACCTGTACACCCTTGTACACACTTGTACAAGCTTGTACACACTTGTACACCCTTGTACAAACTTGTGCACCCTGTTACACTTTTGTACACCCTTGTATACATTTGTACAACCTTGTACAAACTTGTACACACTTGTACAAACTTGTACACACTTGTACAAACTTGTACACCCTTGTACACACTTGTACAACCTTGTACACACTTGTACAACCTTGTACAAACCTGTACACCCTTGTACACACTTGTACAAGCTTGTACACGATTGTACACCTTTGTACACACTTGTGCACCCTTGTACACACTTGTACACCCTTGTACACACTTGTACAACCTTTTACAAACTTGTACACACTTGTACAAACTTGTACATTCTTGTACATACTTGTACACTCTTGTAAACACTTGTACAACCTTGTACAAACCTGTACACCCTTGTACATACTTGTACAAGCTTGTACACACTTGTACAAGCTTGTACACACTTGTACAAGCTTGTACACACTTGTACAAGCTTGTACACACTTGTACACCCTTGTACAACCTTGTACACCCTTGTACAAACTTGTGCACCCTTGTACACTTTTGTACACCCTTGTATACATTTGTACAACCTTGTACAAACTTGTACACACTTGTACAAACTTGTACACACTTGTACAAACTTGTACACCCTTGTACACACTTGTACAACCTTGTACACACTTGTACAACCTTGTACACACTTGTACAACCTTGTACACACTTGTACAACCTTGTACACAATTGTACAACCTTGTACAACCTTGTACACACTTGTACAACCTTGTACACACTTGTACAACCTTGTACACACTTGTACAACCTTGTACACACTTGTACAACCTTGTACACACTTGTACAACCTTGTACACACTTGTACAAGCTTGTACACACTTGTACAACCTTGTACACACTTGTACACCCTTGTACACACTTGTACAAGCTTGTACACACTTGTACAAGCTTGTACACACTTGTACACCCTTGTACAAACTTGTGCACCCTTGTACACTTTTGTACACCCTTGTATACATTTGTACAACCTTGTACAAACTTGTACACACTTGTACAAACTTGTACACACTTGTACAAACTTGTACACCCTTGTACACACTTGTACAACCTTGTACACACTTGTACAACCTTGTACACACTTGTACAACCTTGTACACAATTGTACAACCTTGTACAACCTTGTACACACTTGTACAACCTTGTACACACTTGTACAACCTTGTACACACTTGTACAGGCTTGTACACACTTGTACAACCTTGTACACACTTGTACACCCTTGTACACACTTGCACAAGCTTGTACACACTTGTACAAGCTTGTACACACTTGTACACCCTTGTACAAACTTGTGCACCCTTGTACACTTTTGTACACCCTTGTATACATTTGTACAACCTTGTACAAACTTGTACACACTTGTACAAATTTGTACACACTTGTACAAACTTGTACACCCTTGTACACACTTGTACAACCTTGTACACACTTATACAACCTTGTACACAATTGTACAACCTTGTACAACCATGTACACACTTGTACAACCTTGTACACACTTGTACAACCTTGTACACACTTGTGCACCCTTGTACACTTTTGTACACCCTTGTATACATTTGTACAACCTTGTACAAACTTGTACACACTTGTAGAAACTTGTACATTCTTGTACATACTTGTACACCCTTGTAAACACTTGTACAACCTTGTACAAACCTGTACACCCTTGTACACACTTGTACAAGCTTGTACACACTTGTACACCCTTGTACAAACTTGTGCACCCTGTTACACTTTTGTACACCCTTGTATACATTTGTACAACCTTGTACAAACTTGTACACACTTGTACAAACTTGTACACCCTTGAACACACTTGTACACCCTTGTACACACTTGTGCACCCT
The DNA here is from genome assembly GCF_028750875.1 of Macrosteles quadrilineatus. Classification (NCBI taxonomy): domain Eukaryota; kingdom Metazoa; phylum Arthropoda; class Insecta; order Hemiptera; family Cicadellidae; genus Macrosteles; species Macrosteles quadrilineatus. The sequence goes on along the minus strand of NW_026543276.1, from coordinate 29,450 downwards.
TGTACACACTTGTACACCCTTGTACACACTTGTACAACCTTTTACAAACTTGTACACACTTGTACAAACTTGTACATTCTTGTACATACTTGTACACCCTTGTAAACACTTGTACAACCTTGTACAAACCTGTACACCCTTGTACATACTTGTACAAGCTTGTACACACTTGTACAAGCTTGTACACACTTGTACAAGCTTGTACACACTTGTACAAGCTTGTACACACTTGTACACCCTTGTACAACCTTGTACACCCTTGTACAAACTTGTGCACCCTTGTACACTTTTGTACACCCTTGTATACATTTGTACAACCTTGTACAAACTTGTACACACTTGTACAAACTTGTACACACTTGTACAAACTTGTACACCCTTGTACACACTTGTACAACCTTGTACACACTTGTACAACCTTGTACACACTTGTACAACCTTGTACACGATTGTACAACCTTGTACAACCTTGTACACACTTGTACAACCTTGTACACACTTGTACAAGCTTGTACACACTTGTACAAGCTTGTACACACTTGTACACCCTTGTACAAACTTGTGCACCCTTGTACACTTTTGTACACCCTTGTATACATTTGTACAACCTTGTACAAACTTGTACACACTTGTACAAATTTGTACACACTTGTACAAACTTGTACACCCTTGTACACACTTGTACAACCTTGTACACACTTATACAACCTTGTACACAATTGTACAACCTTGTACAGCCATGTACACACTTGTACAACCTTGTACACACTTGTACACCTTTGTACACACTTATACAACCTTGTACACACTTGTACAACCTTGTACACACTTGTACAACCTTGTACACACTTGTACAACCTTGTACACACTTGTACAACCTTGTACACACTTGTACAACCTTGTACACACTTGTACAACCTTGTAAAAACTTGTACAAGCTTGTACACGATTGTACACCCTTGTACACACTTGTGCACCCTTGTACACACTTGTACAACCTTGTACACACTTGTACAACCTTGTACACACTTCACTTGTACAACCTTGTACACACTTGTACAACCTTGTACACACTTGTACAACCTTGTACACACTTGTACAACCTTGTACACACTTGTACAACCTTGTACACACTTGTACAACCTTGTACACACTTGTACAAGCTTGTACACACTTGTACAACCTTGTACACACTTGTACAACCTTTTACACAATTGTAAAACCTTGTACACACTTGTACATTCTTGTACAAACTTGTACTTACTTGTACAACCTTGTACAAACTTGTACACACTTGTACAAAATTTTACATCCTTGTACACATTTGTACACCCTTGTAAACACTTGTACAACCTTGTACAAACCTGTACACCCTTGTACACACTTGTACAAGCTTGTACACGATTGTACACCCTTGTACACACTTGTGCACCCTTGTATACACTTGTACACCCTTGTACACACTTGTACAACCTTTTACAAACTTGTACACACTTGTACAAACTTGTACATTCTTGTACATACTTGTACACCCTTGTAAACACTTGTACAACCTTGTACAAACCTGTACACCCTTGTACACACTTGTACAAGCTTGTACACACTTGTACATCCTTGTACAAACTTGTGCACCCTTGTACACATTTGTACACCCTTGTATACATTTGTACAACCTTGTACAAACTTGTACACACTTGTACAAACTTGTACACACTTGTACAAACCTGTACACCCTTGTACACACTTGTACAACCTTGTACACACTTGTACAACCTTGTACAAACCTGTACACCCTTGTACACACTTGTACAAGCTTGTACACGATTGTACACCCTTGTACACACTTGTGCACCCTTGTACACACTTGTACACCCTTGTACACACTTGTACAACCTTTTACAAACTTGTACACACTTGTACAAACTTGTACATTCTTGTACATACTTGTACACCCTTGTAAACACTTGTACAACCTTGTACAAACCTGTACACCCTTGTACACACTTGTACAAGCTTGTACACACTTGTACAAGCTTGTACACACTTGTACAAGCTTGTACACACTTGTACAAGCTTGTACACACTTGTACACCCTTGTACAACCTTGTACACCCTTGTACAAACTTGTGCACCCTTGTACACTTTTGTACACCCTTGTATACATTTGTACAACCTTGTACAAACTTGTACACACTTGTAAAAACTTGTACACACTTGTACAAACTTGTACACCCTTGTACACACTTGTACAACCTTGTACACACTTGTACAACCTTGTACACACTTGTACAACCTTGTACACAATTGTACAACCTTGTACAACCTTGTACACACTTGTACAACCTTGTATACACTTGTACAACCTTGTACACACTTGTACAACCTTTTACACACTTGTACACCTTTGTACACACTTGTACAACCTTTTACAAACTTGTACACACTTGTACAAACTTGTACATTCTTGTACATAATTGTACACCCTTGTTAACACTTGTACAACCTTGTACAAACCTGTACACCCTTGTACACACTTGTACAAGCTTGTACACACTTGTACAAGCTTGTACACACTTGTACAAGTTTGTACACACTTGTACAAGCTTGTACACACTTGTACACCCTTGTACAACCTTGTACACCCTTGTACAAACTTGTGCACCCTTGTACACTTTTGTACACCCTTGTATACATTTGTACAACCTTGTACAAACTTGTACACACTTGTACAAACTTGTACATTCTTGTACATACTTGTACACCCTTGTAAACACTTGTACAACCTTGTACAAACCTGTACACCCTTGTACACACTTGTACAAGCTTGTACACACTTGTACAAGCTTGTACACACTTGTACAAACTTGTACACACTTGTACACCCTTGTACAACCTTGAACACCCTTGTACAAACTTGTGCACCCTTGTACACTTTTGTACACCCTTGTATACATTTGTACAACGTTGTACAAACTTGTACACACTTGTACAACCTTGTACACACTTGTACAACCTTGTACACACTTGTACAACCTTGTACACACTTGTACAAGCTTGTACACACTTGTACAACCTTGTACACACTTGTACACCCTTGTACACACTTGTACAAGCTTGTACACACTTGTACAAGCTTGTACACACTTGTACAAGCTTGTACACACTTGTACACCCTTGTACAAACTTGTGCACCCTTGTACACTTTTGTACACCCTTGTATACATTTGTACAACCTTGTACAAACTTGTACACACTTGTACAAATTTGTACACACTTGTACAAACTTGTACACCCTTGTACACACTTGTACAACCTTGTACACACTTATACAACCTTGTACACAATTGTACAACCTTGTACAGCCATGTACACACTTGTACAACCTTGTACACACTTGTACAACCTTGTACACACTTGTACACCTTTGTACACACTTATACAACCTTGTACACACTTGTACAACCTTGTACACACTTGTACAACCTTGTACACACTTGTACAACCTTTTACACACTTGTACAACCTTGTAAAAACTTGTACAAGCTTGTACACGATTGTACACCCTTGTACACACTTGTGCACCCTTGTACACACTTGTACAACCTTGTACACACTTGTACAACCTTGTACACACTTGTACAACCTTGTACACACTTGTACAACCTTGTACACACTTGTACAACCTTGTACACACTTGTACAACCTTGTACACACTTGTACAACCTTGTACACACTTGTACAAGCTTGTACACACTTGTACAACCTTGTACACACTTGTACAACCTTTTACACAATTGTTAAACCTTGTACACACTTGTACATTCTTGTACAAACTTTTACTTACTTGTAAAACCTTGTACACACTTGTACATTCTTGTACAAACTTGTACTTACTTGTACAACCTTGTACAAACTTGTACACACTTGTACAAACTTTTACATCCTTGTACACATTTGTACACCCTCGTACACACTTGTACAACCTTGTACAAACCTGTACACCCTTGTACACACTTGTACAAGCTTGTACACGATTGTACACCCTTGTACACACTTGTGCACCCTTGTATACACTTGTACACCCTTGTACACACTTGTACAACCTTTTACAAACTTGTACACACTTGTACAAACTTGTACATTCTTGTACATACTTGTACACCCTTGTAAACACTTGTACAACCTTGTACAAACTTGTACACCCTTGTACACACTTGTACAACCTTGTACACACTTGTACAACCTTGTACAAACCTGTACACCCTTGTACACACTTGTACAAGCTTGTACACGATTGTACACCCTTGTACACACTTGTGCACCCTTGTACACACTTGTACACCCTTGTACACACTTGTACAACCTTTTACAAACTTGTACACACTTGTACAAATTTGTACATTCTTGTACATACTTGTACACCCTTGTAAACACTTGTACAACCTTGTACAAACCTGTACACCCTTGTACACACTTGTACAAGCTTGTACACACTTGTACAAGCTTGTACACACTTGTACACCCTTGTACAACCTTGTACACCCTTGTACAAACTTGTGCACCCTTGTATACTTTAGTACACCCTTGTATACATTTGTACAACCTTGTACAAACTTGTACACACTTGTAAAAACTTGTACACACTTGTACAAACTTGTACACCCTTGTACACACTTGTACAACCTTGTACACACTTGTACAACCTTGTACACACTTGTACACCCTTGTACACAATTGTACAACCTTGTACAACCTTGTACACACTTGTACAACCTTGTATACACTTGTACAACCTTGTACACACTTGTACAACCTTTTACACACTTGTACACCTTTGTACACACTTGTACAAACTTGTACATTCTTGTACATACTTGTACACCCTTGTAAACACTTGTACAACCTTGTACAAACCTGTACACCCTTGTACACACTTGTACAAGCTTGTACACACTTGTACAAGCTTGTACACACTTGTACACCCTTGTACAACCTTGTACACCCTTGTACAAACTTGTGCACCCTTGTACACTTTTGTACACCCTTGTATACATTTGTACAACCTTGTACAAACTTGTACACACTTGTACAAACTTGTACATTCTTGTACATACTTGTACACCCTTGTAAACACTTGTACAACCTTGTACAAACCTGTACACCCTTGTACACACTTGTACAAGCTTGTACACACTTGTACAAGCTTGTACACACTTGTACAAGCTTGTACACACTTGTACACCCTTGTACAACCTTGAACACCCTTGTACAAACTTGTGCACCCTTGTACACTTTTGTACACCCTTGTATACATTTGTACAACCTTGTACAAACTTGTACACACTTGTAGAAACTTGTACATTCTTGTACATACTTGTACACCCTTGTAAACACTTGTACAACCTTGTACAAACCTGTACACCCTTGTACACACTTGTACAAGCTTGTACACACTTGTACACCCTTGTACAAACTTGTGCACCCTGTTACACTTTTGTACACCCTTGTATACATTTGTACAACCTTGTACAAACTTGTACACACTTGTACAAACTTGTACACACTTGTACAAACTTGTACACCCTTGTACACACTTGTACAACCTTGTACACACTTGTACAACCTTGTACAAACCTGTACACCCTTGTACACACTTGTACAAGCTTGTACACGATTGTACACCTTTGTACACACTTGTGCACCCTTGTACACACTTGTACACCCTTGTACACACTTGTACAACCTTTTACAAACTTGTACACACTTGTACAAACTTGTACATTCTTGTACATACTTGTACACTCTTGTAAACACTTGTACAACCTTGTACAAACCTGTACACCCTTGTACATACTTGTACAAGCTTGTACACACTTGTACAAGCTTGTACACACTTGTACAAGCTTGTACACACTTGTACAAGCTTGTACACACTTGTACACCCTTGTACAACCTTGTACACCCTTGTACAAACTTGTGCACCCTTGTACACTTTTGTACACCCTTGTATACATTTGTACAACCTTGTACAAACTTGTACACACTTGTACAAACTTGTACACACTTGTACAAACTTGTACACCCTTGTACACACTTGTACAACCTTGTACACACTTGTACAACCTTGTACACACTTGTACAACCTTGTACACACTTGTACAACCTTGTACACAATTGTACAACCTTGTACACAATTGTACAACCTTGTACAACCTTGTACACACTTGTACAACCTTGTACACACTTGTACAACCTTGTACACACTTGTACAACCTTGTACACACTTGTACAACCTTGTACACACTTGTACAAGCTTGTACACACTTGTACAACCTTGTACACACTTGTACACCCTTGTACACACTTGTACAAGCTTGTACACACTTGTACAAGCTTGTACACACTTGTACACCCTTGTACAAACTTGTGCACCCTTGTACACTTTTGTACACCCTTGTATACATTTGTACAACCTTGTACAAACTTGTACACACTTGTACAAACTTGTACACACTTGTACAAACTTGTACACCCTTGTACACACTTGTACAACCTTGTACACACTTGTACAACCTTGTACACACTTGTACAACCTTTTCCCCATTTGTACAACCTTGTACAACCTTGTACACACTTGTACAACCTTGTACACACTTGTACAACCTTGTACACACTTGTACAAGCTTGTACACACTTGTACAACCTTGTACACACTTGTACACCCTTGTACACACTTGCACAAGCTTGTACACACTTGTACAAGCTTGTACACACTTGTACACCCTTGTACAAACTTGTGCACCCTTGTACACTTTTGTACACCCTTGTATACATTTGTACAACCTTGTACAAACTTGTACACACTTGTACAAATTTGTACACACTTGTACAAACTTGTACACCCTTGTACACACTTGTACAACCTTGTACACACTTATACAACCTTGTACACAATTGTACAACCTTGTACAACCATGTACACACTTGTACAACCTTGTACACACTTGTACAACCTTGTACACACTTGTACACCTTTGTACACACTTATACAACCTTGTACACACTTGTACAACCTTGTACACACTTGTACAACCTTGTACACACTTGTACAACCTTGTACACACTTGTACAACCTTGTAAAAACTTGTACAAGCTTGTACACGATTGTACACCCTTGTACACACTTGTGCACCCTTGTACACACTTGTACAACCTTGTACACACTTGTACAACCTTGTACACACTTGTACAACCTTGTACACACTTGTACAACCTTGTACACACTTGTACAACCTTGTACACACTTGTACAACCTTGTACACACTTGTACAACCTTGTACACACTTGTACAACCTTGTACACACTTGTACAAGCTTTTAGACACTTGTACAACCTTGTACACACTTGTACAAGCTTTTAGACACTTGTACAACCTTGTACACACTTGTACAAGCTTGTACACACTTGTACAACCTTGTACACACTTGTTCCACCTTTTACACAATTGTAAAACCTTGTACACACTTGTACATTCTTGTACAAACTTGTACTTACTTGTACAACCTTGTACAAACTTGTACACACTTGTACAAACTTTTACATCCTTGTACACATTTGTACACCCTTGTACACACTTGTACAACCTTGTACAAACCTGTACACCCTTGTACACACTTGTACAAGCTTGTACACGATTGTACACCCTTGTACACACTTTTGCACCCTTGTATACACTTGTACACCCTTGTACACACTTGTACAACCTTTTACAAACTTGTACACACTTGTACAAACTTGTACATTCTTGTACATACTTGTACACCCTTGTAAACACTTGTACAACCTTGTAAACACTTGTACAACCTTGTACAAACCTGTACACCCTTGTACACACTTGTACAAGCTTGTACACACTTGTACAAGCTTGTACACACTTGTACACCCATGTACAAACTTGTGCACCCTTGTACACTTTTGTACACCCTTGTATACATTTGTACAACCTTGTACAAACTTGTACTCACTTGTACAAACTTGTACACACTTGTACAAACTTGTACACCCTTGTACACACTTGTACAACCTTGTACACACTTGTACAACCTTGTACAAACCTGTACACCCTTGTACACACTTGTACAAGCTTGTACACGATTGTACACCCTTGTACACACTTGTGCACCCTTGTACACACTTGTACACCCTTGTACACCCTTGTACAACCTTTTACAAACTTGTACACACTTGTACAAACTTGTACATTCTTGTACATACTTGTACACCATTGTAAACACTTGTACAACCTTGTACAAACCTGTATACCCTTGTGCACACTTGTACAAGCTTGTACACACTTGTACAAGCTTGTACACAATTGTACACCCTTGTACAACCTTGTACACCCTTGTACAAACTTGTGCACCCTTGTACACTTTTGTACACCCTTGTATACATTTGTACAACCTTGTACAAACTTGTACACACTTGTACAAACTTGTACATTCTTGTACATACTTGTACACCCTTGTAAACACTTGTACAACCTTGTACAAACCTGTACACCCTTGTACACACTTGTATACATTTGTACAACCTTGTACAAACTTGTACACACTTGTACAAACTTGTACACACTTGTACAAACTTGTACACCCTTGTACACACTTGTACAACCTTGTACACACTTGTACAACCTTGTACACACTTGTACAACCTTGTACACAATTGTACAACCTTGTACAACCTTGTACACACTTGTACAACCTTGTACACACTTGTACAACCTTGTACACACTTGTACAAGCTTGTACACACTTGTACAACCTTGTACACACTTGTACACCCTTGTACACACTTGCACAAGCTTGTACACACTTGTACAAGCTTGTACACACTTGTACACCCTTGTACAAACTTGTGCACCCTTGTACACTTTTGTACACCCTTGTATACATTTGTACAACCTTGTACAAACTTGTACACACTTGTACAAATTTGTACACACTTGTACAAACTTGTACACCCTTGTACACACTTGTACAACCTTGTACACCCTTGTACACACTTGTACAACCTTGTACACACTTATACAACCTTGTACACAATTGTACAACCTTGTACAACCATGTACACACTTGTACAACCTTGTACACACTTGTACAACCTTGTACACACTTGTACAACCTTGTACACACTTATACAACCTTGTACACACTTGTACAACCTTGTACACACTTGTACAACCTTGTACACACTTGTACAACCTTGTACACACTTGTACAACCTTGTAAAAACTTGTACAAGCTTGTACACGATTGTACACCCTTGTACACACTTGTTCACCCTTGTACACACTTGTACAACCTTGTACACACTTGTACAACCTTGTACACACTTGTACAACCTTGTACACACTTGTACAACCTTGTACACACTTGTACAACCTTGTACACACTTGTACAACCTTGTACACACTTGTACAACCTTGTACACACTTGTACAACCTTGTACACACTTGTACAAGCTTTTAGACACTTGTACAACCTTGTACACACTTGTACAAGCTTTTAGACACTTGTACAACCTTGTACACACTTGTACAAGCTTGTACACACTTGTACAACCTTGTACACACTTGTTCCACCTTTTACACAATTGTAAAACCTTGTACACACTTGTACATTCTTGTACAAACTTGTACTTACTTGTACAACCTTGTACAAACTTGTACACACTTGTACAAACTTTTACATCCTTGTACACATTTGTACACCCTTGTACACACTTGTACAACCTTGTACAAACCTGTACACCCTTGTACACACTTGTACAAGCTTGTACACGATTGTACACCCTTGTACACACTTTTGCACCCTTGTATACACTTGTACACCCTTGTACACACTTGTACAACCTTTTACAAACTTGTACACACTTGTACAAACTTGTACATTCTTGTACATACTTGTACACCCTTGTAAACACTTGTACAACCTTGTAAACACTTGTACAACCTTGTACAAACCTGTACACCCTTGTACACACTTGTACAAGCTTGTACACACTTGTACACCCATGTACAAACTTGTGCACCCTTGTACACTTTTGTACACCCTTGTATACATTTGTACAACCTTGTACAAACTTGTACTCACTTGTACAAACTTGTACACACTTGTACAAACTTGTACACCCTTGTACACACTTGTACAACCTTGTACACACTTGTACAACCTTGTACAAACCTGTACACCCTTGTACACACTTGTACAAGCTTGTACACGATTGTACACCCTTGTACACACTTGTGCACCCTTGTACACACTTGTACACCCTTGTACACCCTTGTACAACCTTTTACAAACTTGTACACACTTGTACAAACTTGTACATTCTTGTACATACTTGTACACCATTGTAAACACTTGTACAACCTTGTACAAACCTGTACACCCTTGTGCACACTTGTACAAGCTTGTACACACTTGTACAAGCTTGTACACAATTGTACACCCTTGTACAACCTTGTACACCCTTGTACAAACTTGTGCACCCTTGTACACTTTTGTACACCCTTGTATACATTTGTACAACCTTGTACAAACTTGTACACACTTGTACAAACTTGTACATTCTTGTACATACTTGTACACCCTTGTAAACACTTGTACAACCTTGTACAAACCTGTACACCCTTGTACACACTTGTACAAGCTTGTACACACTTGTACAAGCTTGTACACACTTGTACAAGCTTGTACACACTTGTACAACCTTGTACACACTTGTACAAGCTTGTACACACTTGTACACCCTTGTACAAACTTGTGCACCCTTGTACACTTTTGTACACCCTTGTATACATTTGTACAACCTTGTACAAACTTGTACACACTTGTACAAACTTGTACACACTTGTACAAACTTGTACACCCCTTGTACACACTTGTACAACCTTGTACACACTTGTACAACCTTGTACACACTTGTACAACCTTGTACACAATTGTACAACCTTGTACAACCTTGTACACACTTGTACAAACCTTGTACACACTTGTACAACCTTGTACACACTTGTACAAGCTTGTACACACTTGTACAACCTTGTACACACTTGTACACCCTTGTACACACTTGCACAAGCTTGTACACACTTGTACAAGCTTGTACACACTTGTACACCCTTGTACAAACTTGTGCACCCTTGTACACTTTTGTACACCCTTGTATACATTTGTACAACCTTGTACAAACTTGTACACACTTGTACAAATTTGTACACACTTGTACAAACTTGTACACCCTTGTACACACTTGTACAACCTTGTACACACTTATACAACCTTGTACACAATTGTACAACCTTGTACAACCATGTACACACTTGTACAACCTTGTACACACTTGTACAACCTTGTACACACTTGTACAACCTTGTACACACTTGTACAACCTTGTAAAAAACTTGTACAAGCTTGTACACGATTGTACACCCTTGTACACACTTGTTCACCCTTGTACACACTTGTACAACCTTGTACACACTTGTACAACCTTGTACACACTTGTACAACCTTGTACACACTTGTACAACCTTGTACACACTTGTACAACCTTGTACACACTTGTACAACCTTGTACACACTTGTACAACCTTGTACACACTTGTACAACCTTGTACACACTTGTACAAGCTTTTAGACACTTGTACAACCTTGTACAAACCTGTACACCCTTGTACACACTTGTACAAGCTTGTACACGATTGTACACCCTTGTACACACTTTTGCACCCTTGTATACACTTGTACACCCTTGTACACACTTGTACAACCTTTTACAAACTTGTACACACTTGTACAAACTTGTACATTCTTGTACATACTTGTACACCCTTGTAAACACTTGTACAACCTTGTAAACACTTGTACAACCTTGTACAAACCTGTACACCCTTGTACACACTTGTACAAGCTTGTACACACTTGTACACCCATGTACAAACTTGTGCACCCTTGTACACTTTTGTACACCCTTGTATACATTTGTACAACCTTGTACAAACTTGTACTCACTTGTACAAACTTGTACACACTTGTACAAACTTGTACACCCTTGTACACACTTGTACAACCTTGTACACACTTGTACAACCTTGTACAAACCTGTACACCCTTGTACACACTTGTACAAGCTTGTACACGATTGTACACCCTTGTACACACTTGTGCACCCTTGTACACACTTGTACACCCTTGTACACCCTTGTACAACCTTTTACAAACTTGTACACACTTGTACAAACTTGTACATTCTTGTACATACTTGTACACCATTGTAAACACTTGTACAACCTTGTACAAACCTGTACACCCTTGTGCACACTTGTACAAGCTTGTACACACTTGTACAAGCTTGTACACAATTGTACACCCTTGTACAACCTTGTACACCCTTGTACAAACTTGTGCACCCTTGTACACTTTTGTACACCCTTGTATACATTTGTACAACCTTGTACAAACTTGTACACACTTGTACAAACTTGTACATTCTTGTACATACTTGTACACCCTTGTAAACACTTGTACAACCTTGTACAAACCTGTACACCCTTGTACACACTTGTACAAGCTTGTACACACTTGTACAAGCTTGTACACACTTGTACAAGCTTGTACACACTTGTACAACCTTGTACACACTTGTACAAGCTTGTACACACTTGTACACCCTTGTACAAACTTGTGCACCCTTGTACACTTTTGTACACCCTTGTATACATTTGTACAACCTTGTACAAACTTGTACACACTTGTACAAACTTGTACACACTTGTACAAACTTGTACACCCTTGTACACACTTGTACAACCTTGTACACACTTGTACAACCTTGTACACACTTGTACAACCTTGTACACAATTGTACAACCTTGTACAACCTTGTACACACTTGTACAACCTTGTACACACTTGTACAACCTTGTACACACTTGTACAAGCTTGTACACACTTGTACAACCTTGTACACACTTGTACACCCTTGTACACACTTGCACAAGCTTGTACACACTTGTACAAGCTTGTACACACTTGTACACCCTTGTACAAACTTGTGCACCCTTGTACACTTTTGTACACCCTTGTATACATTTGTACAACCTTGTACAAACTTGTACACACTTGTACAAATTTGTACACACTTGTACAAACTTGTACACCCTTGTACACACTTGTACAACCTTGTACACACTTATACAACCTTGTACACAATTGTACAACCTTGTACAACCATGTACACACTTGTACAACCTTGTACACACTTGTACAACCTTGTACACACTTGTACACCTTTGTACACACTTATACAACCTTGTACACACTTGTACAACCTTGTACACACTTGTACAACCTTGTACACACTTGTACAACCTTGTACACACTTGTACAACCTTGTAAAAACTTGTACAAGCTTGTACACGATTGTACACCCTTGTACACACTTGTGCACCCTTGTACACACTTGTACAACCTTGTACACACTTGTACAACCTTGTACACACTTGTACAACCTTGTACACACTTGTACAACCTTGTACACACTTGTACAACCTTGTACACATTTGTACAACCTTGTACACACTTGTACAACCTTGTACACACTTGTACAACCTTGTACACACTTGTACAAGCTTTTAGACACTTGTACAACCTTGTACACACTTGTACAAGCTTTTAGACACTTGTACAACCTTGTACACACTTGTACAAGCTTGTACACACTTGTACAACCTTGTACACACTTGTTCCACCTTTTACACAATTGTAAAACCTTGTACACACTTGTACATTCTTGTACAAACTTGTACTTACTTGTACAACCTTGTACAAACTTGTACACACTTGTACAAACTTTTACATCCTTGTACACATTTGTACACCCTTGTACACACTTGTACAACCTTGTACAAACCTGTACACCCTTGTACACACTTGTACAAGCTTGTACACGATTGTACACCCTTGTACACACTTTTGCACCCTTGTATACACTTGTACACCCTTGTACACACTTGTACATTCTTTTACAAACTTGTACACACTTGTACAAACTTGTACATTCTTGTACATACTTGTACACCCTTGTAAACACTTGTACAACCTTGTACAAACCTGTACACCCTTGTACACACTTGTACAAGCTTGTACACACTTGTACACCCATGTACAAACTTGTGCACCCTTGTACACTTTTGTACACCCTTGTATACATTTGTACAACCTTGTACAAACTTGTACTCACTTGTACAAACTTGTACACACTTGTACAAACTTGTACACCCTTGTACACACTTGTACAACCTTGTACACACTTGTACAACCTTGTACAAACCTGTACACCCTTGTACACACTTGTACAAGCTTGTACACGATTGTACACCCTTGTACACACTTGTGCACCCTTGTACACACTTGTACACCCTTGTACACCCTTGTACAACCTTTTACAAACTTGTACACACTTGTACAAACTTGTACATTCTTGTACATACTTGTACACCATTGTAAACACTTGTACAACCTTGTACAAACCTGTACACCCTTGTGCACACTTGTACAAGCTTGTACACACTTGTACAAGCTTGTACACAATTGTACACCCTTGTACAACCTTGTACACCCTTGTACAAACTTGTGCACCCTTGTACACTTTTGTACACCCTTGTATACATTTGTACAACCTTGTACAAACTTGTACACACTTGTACAAACTTGTACATTCTTGTACATACTTGTACACCCTTGTAAACACTTGTACAACCTTGTACAAACCTGTACACCCTTGTACACACTTGTACAAGCTTGTACACACTTGTACAAGCTTGTACACACTTGTACAAGCTTGTACACACTTGTACACCCTTGTACAACCTTGAACACCCTTGTACAAACTTGTGCACCCTTGTACACTTTTGTACACCCTTGTATACATTTGTACAACCTTGTACAAACTTGTACACACTTGTAGAAACTTGTACATTCTTGTACATACTTGTACACCCTTGTAAACACTTGTACAACCTTGTACAAACCTGTACACCCTTGTACACACTTGTACAAGCTTGTACACACTTGTACACCCTTGTACAAACTTGTGCACCCTGTTACACTTTTGTACACCCTTGTATACATTTGTACAACCTTGTACAAACTTGTACACACTTGTACAAACTTGTACACACTTGTACAAACTTGTACACCCTTGTACACACTTGTACAACCTTGTACACACTTGTACAACCTTGTACAAACCTGTACACCCTTGTACACACTTGTACAAGCTTGTACACGATTGTACACCTTTGTACACACTTGTGCACCCTTGTACACACTTGTACACCCTTGTACACACTTGTACAACCTTTTACAAACTTGTACACACTTGTACAAACTTGTACATTCTTGTACATACTTGTACACTCTTGTAAACACTTGTACAACCTTGTACAAACCTGTACACCCTTGTACATACTTGTACAAGCTTGTACACACTTGTACAAGCTTGTACACACTTGTACAAGCTTGTACACACTTGTACAAGCTTGTACACACTTGTACACCCTTGTACAACCTTGTACACCCTTGTACACACTTGTACAACCTTGTACACACTTGTACAACCTTGTACACACTTGTACAACCTTGTACACACTTGTACAACCTTGTACACAATTGTACAACCTTGTACAACCTTGTACACACTTGTACAACCTTGTACACACTTGTACAACCTTGTACACACTTGTACAACCTTGTACACACTTGTACAAGCTTGTACACACTTGTACAACCTTGTACACACTTGTACACCCTTGTACACACTTGTACAAGCTTGTACAGACTTGTACAAGCTTGTACACACTTGTACACCCTTGTACAAACTTGTGCACCCTTGTACACTTTTGTACACCCTTGTATACATTTGTACAACCTTGTACAAACTTGTACACACTTGTACAAACTTGTACACACTTGTACAAACTTGTACACCCTTGTACACACTTGTACAACCTTGTACACACTTGTACAACCTTGTACACACTTGTACAACCTTGTACACAATTGTACAACCTTGTACAACCTTGTACACACTTGTACAACCTTGTACACACTTGTACAACCTTGTACACACTTGTACAAGCTTGTACACACTTGTACAACCTTGTACACACTTGTACACCCTTGTACACACTTGCACAAGCTTGTACACACTTGTACAAGCTTGTACACACTTGTACACCCTTGTACAAACTTGTGCACCCTTGTACACTTTTGTACACACTTGTATACATTTGTACAACCTTGTACAAATTTGTACACACTTGTACAAATTTGTACACACTTGTACAAACTTGTACACCCTTGTACACACTTGTACAACCTTGTACACACTTATACAACCTTGTACACAATTGTACAACCTTGTACAACCATGTACACACTTGTACAACCTTGTACACACTTGTACAACCTTGTACACACTTGTACACCTTTGTACACACTTATACAACCTTGTACACACTTGTACAACCTTGTACACACTTGTACAACCTTGTACACACTTGTACAACCTTGTACACACTTGTACAACCTTGTAAAAACTTGTACAAGCTTGTACACGATTGTACACCCTTGTACACACTTGTGCACCCTTGTACACACTTGTACAACCTTGTACACACTTGTACAACCTTGTACACACTTGTACAACCTTGTACACACTTGTACAACCTTGTACACACTTGTACAACCTTGTACACACTTGTACAACCTTGTACACACTTGTACAACCTTGTACACACTTGTACAAGCTTGTACACACTTGTACAACCTTGTACACACTTGTACAACCTTGTAAAAACTTGTACAAGCTTGTACACGATTGTACACCCTTGTACACACTTGTGCACCCTTGTACACACTTGTACAACCTTGTACACACTTGTACAACCTTGTACACACTTGTACAACCTTGTACACACTTGTACAACCTTGTACACACTTGTACAACCTTGTACACACTTGTACAACCTTGTACACACTTGTACAACCTTGTACACACTTGTACAACCTTGTACACACTTGTACAAGCTTGTACACACTTGTACACCCATGTACAAACTTGTGCACCCTTGTACACTTTTGTACACCCTTGTATACATTTGTACAACCTTGTACAAACTTGTACTCACTTGTACAAACTTGTACACACTTGTACAAACTTGTACACCCTTGTACACACTTGTACAACCTTGTACACACTTGTACAACCTTGTACAAACCTGTACACCCTTGTACACACTTGTACAAGCTTGTACACGATTGTACACCCTTGTACACACTTGTGCACCCTTGTACACACTTGTACACCCTTGTACACACTTGTACAACCTTTTACAAACTTGTACACACTTGTACAAACTTGTACATTCTTGTACATACTTGTACACCATTGTAAAAACCATTGTACAACCTTGTACAAACCTGTACACCCTTGTACACACTTGTACAAGCTTGTACACACTTGTACAAGCTTGTACACACTTGTACATCCTTGTACAACCTTGTACACCCTTGTACAACCTTGTACACCCTTGTACAAACTTGTGCACCCTTGTACACTTTTGTACACCCTTGTATACATTTGTACAACCTTGTACAAACTTGTACACACTTGTACATACTTGTACACCCTTGTAAACACTTGTACAACCTTGTACAAACCTGTACACCCTTGTACACACTTGTACAAGCTTGTACACACTTGTACAAGCTTGTACACACTTGTACAAGCTTGTACACACTTGTACACCCTTGTACAACCTTGAACACCCTTGTACAAACTTGTGCACCCTTGTACACTTTTGTACACCCTTGTATACATTTGTACAACCTTGTACAAACTTGTACACACTTGTAGAAACTTGTACATTCTTGTACATACTTGTACACCCTTGTAAACACTTGTACAACCTTGTACAAACCTGTACACCCTTGTACACACTTGTACAAGCTTGTACACACTTGTACAACCTTGTACACACTTGTACAAGCTTGTACACACTTGTACAACCTTGTACACACTTGTACACCCTTGTACACACTTGCACAAGCTTGTACACACTTGTACAAGCTTGTACACACTTGTACACCCTTGTACAAACTTGTGCACCCTTGTACACTTTTGTACACCCTTGTATACATTTGTACAACCTTGTACAAACTTGTACACACTTGTACAAATTTGTACACACTTGTACAAACTTGTACACCCTTGTACACACTTGTACAACCTTGTACACACTTATACAACCTTGTACACAATTGTACAACCTTGTACAACCATGTACACACTTGTACAACCTTGTACACACTTGTACAACCTTGTACACACTTGTACACCTTTGTACACACTTATACAACCTTGTACACACTTGTACAACCTTGTACACACTTGTACAACCTTGTACACACTTGTACAACCTTGTACACACTTATACAACCTTGTACACAATTGTACAACCTTGTACAACCATGTACACACTTGTACAACCTTGTACACACTTGTACAACCTTGTACACACTTGTACACCTTTGTACACACTTATACAACCTTGTACACACTTGTACAACCTTGTACACACTTGTACAACCTTGTACACACTTGTACAACCTTGTACACACTTGTACAACCTTGTAAAAACTTGTACAAGCTTGTACACGATTGTACACCCTTGTACACACTTGTGCACCCTTGTACACACTTGTACAACCTTGTACACACTTGTACAACCTTGTACACACTTGTACAACATTGTACACACTTGTACAACCTTGTACACACTTGTACAACCTTGTACACACTTGTACAACCTTGTACACACTTGTACAACCTTGTACACACTTGTACAACCTTGTACACACTTGTACAAGCTTGTACACACTTGTACAACCTTGTACACACTTGTACAACCTTGTAAAAACTTGTACAAGCTTGTACACGATTGTACACCCTTGTACACACTTGTGCACCCTTGTACACACTTGTACAACCTTGTACACACTTGTACAACCTTGTACACACTTGTACAACCTTGTACACACTTGTACAACCTTGTACACACTTGTACAACCTTGTACACACTTGTACAACCTTGTACACACTTGTACAACCTTGTACACACTTGTACAACCTTGTACACACTTGTACAACCTTGTACACACTTGTACAAGCTTGTACACACTTGTACAACCTTGTACACACTTGTACAAGCTTGTACACACTTGTACAACCTTGTACACACTTGTACAACCTTTTACACAATTGTAAAACCTTGTACACACTTGTACATTCTTGTACAAACTTGTACTTACTTGTACAACCTTGTACAAACTTGTACACACTTGTACAAACTTTTACATCCTTGTACACATTTGTACACCCTTGTACACACTTGTACAACCTTGTACAAACCTGTACACCCTTGTACACACTTGTACAAGCTTGTACACGATTGTACACCCTTGTACACACTTGTGCACCCTTGTATACACTTGTACACCCTTGTACACACTTGTACAACCTTTTACAAACTTGTACACACTTGTACAAACTTGTACATTCTTGTACATACTTGTACACCCTTGTAAACACTTGTACAACCTTGTACAAACCTGTACACCCTTGTACACACTTGTACAAGCTTGTACACACTTGTACACCCATGTACAAACTTGTGCACCCTTGTACACTTTTGTACACCCTTGTATACATTTGTACAACCTTGTACAAACTTGTACTCACTTGTACAAACTTGTACACACTTGTACAAACTTGTACACCCTTGTACACACTTGTACAACCTTGTACACACTTGTACAACCTTGTACAAACCTGTACACCCTTGTACACACTTGTACAATCTTGTACACGATTGTACACCCTTGTACACACTTGTGCACCCTTGTACACACTTGTACACCCTTGTACACACTTGTACAACCTTTTACAAACTTGTACACACTTGTACAAACTTGTACATTCTTGTACATACTTGTACACCATTGTAAACACTTGTACAACCTTGTACAAACCTGTACACCCTTGTACACACTTGTACAAGCTTGTACACACTTGTACAAGCTTGTACACACTTGTACATCCTTGTACAACCTTGTACACCCTTGTACAACCTTGTACACCCTTGTACAAACTTGTGCACCCTTGTACACTTTTGTACACCCTTGTATACATTTGTACAACCTTGTACAAACTTGTACACACTTGTACAAACTTGTACATTCTTGTACATACTTGTACACCCTTGTAAACACTTGTACAACCTTGTACAAACCTGTACACCCTTGTACACACTTGTACAAGCTTGTACACACTTGTACAAGCTTGTACACACTTGTACAAGCTTGTACACACTTGTACACCCTTGTACAACCTTGAACACCCTTGTACAAACTTGTGCACCCTTGTACACTTTTGTACACCCTTGTATACATTTGTACAACCTTGTACAAACTTGTACACACTTGTAGAAACTTGTACATTCTTGTACATACTTGTACACCCTTGTAAACACTTGTACAACCTTGTACAAACCTGTACACCCTTGTACACACTTGTACAAGCTTGTACACACTTGTACAACCTTGTACACACTTGTACAAGCTTGTACACACTTGTACAACCTTGTACACACTTGTACACCCTTGTACACACTTGCACAAGCTTGTACACACTTGTACAAGCTTGTACACACTTGTACACCCTTGTACAAACTTGTGCACCCTTGTACACTTTTGTACACCCTTGTATACATTTGTACAACCTTGTACAAACTTGTACACACTTGTACAAATTTGTACACACTTGTACAAACTTGTACACCCTTGTACACACTTGTACAACCTTGTACACACTTATACAACCTTGTACACAATTGTACAACCTTGTACAACCATGTACACACTTGTACAACCTTGTACACACTTGTACAACCTTGTACACACTTGTACACCTTTGTACACACTTATACAACCTTGTACACACTTGTACAACCTTGTACACACTTGTACAACCTTGTACACACTTGTACAACCTTGTACACACTTGTACAACCTTGTAAAAACTTGTACAAGCTTGTACACGATTGTACACCCTTGTACACACTTGTGCACCCTTGTACACACTTGTACAACCTTGTACACACTTGTACAACCTTGTACACACTTGTACAACCTTGTACACACTTGTACAACCTTGTACACACTTGTACAACCTTGTACACACTTGTACAACCTTGTACACACTTGTACAACCTTGTACACACTTGTACAACCTTGTACACACTTGTACAAGCTTTTAGACACTTGTACAACCTTGTACACACTTGTACAAGCTTTTAGACACTTGTACAACCTTGTACACACTTGTACAAGCTTGTACACACTTGTACAACCTTGTACACACTTGTTCCACCTTTTACACAATTGTAAAACCTTGTACACACTTGTACATTCTTGTACAAACTTGTACTTACTTGTACAACCTTGTACAAACTTGTACACACTTGTACAAACTTTTACATCCTTGTACACATTTGTACACCCTTGTACACACTTGTACAACCTTGTACAAACCTGTACACCCTTGTACACACTTGTACAAGCTTGTACACGATTGTACACCCTTGTACACACTTTTGCACCCTTGTATACACTTGTACACCCTTGTACACACTTGTACAACCTTTTACAAACTTGTACACACTTGTACAAACTTGTACATTCTTGTACATACTTGTACACCCTTGTAAACACTTGTACAACCTTGTACAAACCTGTACACCCTTGTACACACTTGTACAAGCTTGTACACACTTGTACACCCATGTACAAACTTGTGCACCCTTGTACACTTTTGTACACCCTTGTATACATTTGTACAACCTTGTACAAACTTGTACTCACTTGTACAAACTTGTACACACTTGTACAAACTTGTACACCCTTGTACACACTTGTACAACCTTGTACACACTCGTACAACCTTGTACAAACCTGTACACCCTTGTACACACTTGTACAAGCTTGTACACGATTGTACACCCTTGTACACACTTGTGCACCCTCTTACACACTTGTACACCCTTGTACACCCTTGTACAACCTTTTACAAACTTGTACACACTTGTACAAACTTGTACATTCTTGTACATACTTGTACACCATTGTAAACACTTGTACAACCTTGTACAAACCTGTACACCCTTGTGCACACTTGTACAAGCTTGTACACACTTGTACAAGCTTGTACACAATTGTACACCCTTGTACAACCTTGTACACCCTTGTACAAACTTGTGCACCCTTGTACACTTTTGTACACCCTTGTATACATTTGTACAACCTTGTACAAACTTGTACACACTTGTAGAAACTTGTACATTCTTGTACATACTTGTACACCCTTGTAAACACTTGTACAACCTTGTACAAACCTGTACACCCTTGTACACACTTGTACAAGCTTGTACACACTTGTACAACCTTGTACACACTTGTACAAGCTTGTACACACTTGTACAACCTTGTACACACTTGTACACCCTTGTACACACTTGCACAAGCTTGTACACACTTGTACAAGCTTGTACACACTTGTACACCCTTGTACAAACTTGTGCACCCTTGTACACTTTTGTACACCCTTGTATACATTTGTACAACCTTGTACAAACTTGTACACACTTGTACAAATTTGTACACACTTGTACAAACTTGTACACCCTTGTACACACTTGTACAACCTTGTACACACTTATACAACCTTGTACACAATTGTACAACCTTGTACAACCATGTACACACTTGTACAACCTTGTACACACTTGTACAACCTTGTACACACTTGTACACCTTTGTACACACTTATACAACCTTGTACACACTTGTACAACCTTGTACACACTTGTACAACCTTGTACACACTTGTACAACCTTGTACACACTTGTACAACCTTGTAAAAACTTGTACAAGCTTGTACACGATTGTACACCCTTGTACACACTTGTGCACCCTTGTACACACTTGTACAACCTTGTACACACTTGTACAACCTTGTACACACTTGTACAACCTTGTACACACGTGTACAACCTTGTACACACTTGTACAACCTTGTACACACTTGTACAACCATGTACACACTTGTACAACCTTGTACACACTTGTACAACCTTGTACACACTTGTACAAGCTTTTAGACACTTGTACAACCTTGTACACACTTGTACAAGCTTTTAGACACTTGTACAACCTTGTACACACTTGTACAAGCTTGTACACACTTGTACAACCTTGTACACACTTGTTCCACCTTTTACACAATTGTAAAACCTTGTACACACTTGTACATTCTTGTACAAACTTGTACTTACTTGTACAACCTTGTACAAACTTGTACACACTTGTACAAACTTTTACATCCTTGTACACATTTGTACACCCTTGTACACACTTGTACAACCTTGTACAAACCTGTACACCCTTGTACACACTTGTACAAGCTTGTACACGATTGTACACCCTTGTACACACTTTTGCACCCTTGTATACACTTGTACACCCTTGTACACACTTGTACAACCTTTTACAAACTTGTACACACTTGTACAAACTTGTACATTCTTGTACATACTTGTACACCCTTGTAAACACTTGTACAACCTTGTACAAACCTGTACACCCTTGTACACACTTGTACAAGCTTGTACACACTTGTACACCCATGTACAAACTTGTGCACCCTTGTACACTTTTGTACACCCTTGTATACATTTGTACAACCTTGTACAAACTTGTACTCACTTGTACAAACTTGTACACACTTGTACAAACTTGTACACCCTTGTACACACTTGTACAACCTTGTACACACTTGTACAACCTTGTACAAACCTGTACACCCTTGTACACACTTGTACAAGCTTGTACACGATTGTACACCCTTGTACACACTTGTGCACCCTTGTACACACTTGTACACCCTTGTACACCCTTGTACAACCTTTTACAAACTTGTACACACTTGTACAAACTTGTACATTCTTGTACATACTTGTACACCATTGTAAACACTTGTACAACCTTGTACAAACCTGTACACCCTTGTGCACACTTGTACAAGCTTGTACACACTTGTACAAGCTTGTACACAATTGTACACCCTTGTACAACCTTGTACACCCTTGTACAAACTTGTGCACCCTTGTACACTTTTGTACACCCTTGTATACATTTGTACAACCTTGTACAAACTTGTACACACTTGTACAAACTTGTACATTCTTGTACATACTTGTACACCCTTGTAAACACTTGTACAACCTTGTACAAACCTGTACACCCTTGTACACACTTGTACAAGCTTGTACACACTTGTACAAGCTTGTACACACTTGTACAAGCTTGTACACACTTGTACACCCTTGTACAACCTTGAACACCCTTGTACAAACTTGTGCACCCTTGTACACTTTTGTACACCTTGTATACATTTGTACAACCTTGTACAAACTTGTACACACTTGTAGAAACTTGTACATTCTTGTACATACTTGTACACCCTTGTAAAACACTTGTACAACCTTGTACAAACCTGTACACCCTTGTACACACTTGTACAAGCTTGTACACACTTGTACAAGCTTGTACACACTTGTACAAGCTTGTACACACTTGTACACCCTTGTACAACCTTGAACACCCTTGTACAAACTTGTGCACCCTTGTACACTTTTGTACACCCTTGTATACATTTGTACAACCTTGTACAAACTTGTACACACTTGTAGAAACTTGTACATCTTGTACATACTTGTACACCCTTGTAAACACTTGTACAACCTTGTACAAACCTGTACACCCTTGTACACACTTGTACAAGCTTGTACACACTTGTACAACCTTGTACACACTTGTACAAGCTTGTACACACTTGTACAACCTTGTACACACTTGTACACCCTTGTACACACTTGCACAAGCTTGTACACACTTGTACAAGCTTGTACACACTTGTACACCCTTGTACAAACTTGTGCACCCTTGTACACTTTTGTACACCCTTGTATACATTTGTACAACCTTGTACAAACTTGTACACACTTGTACAAATTTGTACACACTTGTACAAACTTGTACACCCTTGTACACACTTGTACAACCTTGTACACACTTATACAACCTTGTACACAATTGTACAACCTTGTACAACCATGTACACACTTGTACAACCTTGTACACACTTGTACAACCTTGTACACACTTGTACACCTTTGTACACACTTATACAACCTTGTACACACTTGTACAACCTTGTACACACTTGTACAACCTTGTACACACTTGTACAACCTTGTACACACTTGTACAACCTTGTAAAAACTTGTACAAGCTTGTACACGATTGTACACCCTTGTACACACTTGTGCACCCTTGTACACACTTGTACAACCTTGTACACACTTGTACAACCTTGTACACACTTGTACAACCTTGTACACACTTGTACAACCTTGTACACACTTGTACAACCTTGTACACACTTGTACAACCTTGTACACACTTGTACAACCTTGTACACACTTGTACAACCTTGTACACACTTGTACAAGCTTTAGACCACTTGTACAACCTTGTACACACTTGTACAAGCTTTTAGACACTTGTACAACCTTGTACACACTTGTACAAGCTTGTACACACTTGTACAACCTTGTACACACTTGTTCCACCTTTACACAATTGTAAAACCTTGTACACACTTGTACATTCTTGTACAAACTTGTACTTACTTGTACAACCTTGTACAAACTTGTACACACTTGTACAAACTTTTACATCCTTGTACACATTTGTACACCCTTGTACACACTTGTACAACCTTGTACAAACTGTACACCCTTGTACACACTTGTACAAGCTTGTACACGATTGTACACCCTTGTACACACTTTTGCACCCTTGTATACACTTGTACACCCTTGTACACACTTGTACAACCTTTTACAAACTTGTACACACTTGTACAAACTTGTACATTCTTGTACATACTTGTACACCCTTGTAAACACTTGTACAACCTTGTACAAACCTGTACACCCTTGTACACACTTTGTACAAGCTTGTACACACTTGTACACCCATGTACAAACTTGTGCACCCTTGTACACTTTGTACACCCTTGTATACATTTGTACAACCTTGTACAAACTTGTACTCACTTGTACAAACTTGTACACACTTGTACAAACTTGTACACCCTTGTACACACTTGTACAACCTTGTACACACTCGTACAACCTTGTACAAACCTGTACACCCTTGTACACACTTGTACAAGCTTGTACACGATTGTACACCCTTGTACACACTTGTGCACCCTCTTACACACTTGTACACCCTTGTACACCCTTGTACAACCTTTTACAAACTTGTACACACTTGTACAAACTTGTACATTCTTGTACATACTTGTACACCATTGTAAACACTTGTACAACTTGTACAAACCTGTACACCCTTGTGCACACTTGTACAAGCTTGTACACACTTGTACAAGCTTGTACACAATTGTACACCCTTGTACAACCTTGTACACCCTTGTACAAACTTGTGCACCCTTGTACACTTTTGTACACCCTTGTATACATTTGTACAACCTTGTACAAACTTGTACACACTTGTACAAACTTGTACATTCTTGTACATACTTG
Organism: Macrosteles quadrilineatus; assembly: GCF_028750875.1. Lineage (NCBI taxonomy): Eukaryota > Metazoa > Arthropoda > Insecta > Hemiptera > Cicadellidae > Macrosteles > Macrosteles quadrilineatus. The sequence continues at coordinate 2,592 of NW_026543276.1, read as the reverse complement.
TACACCCTTGTAAACACTTGTACAACCTTGTACAAACCTGTACACCCTTGTACACACTTGTACAAGCTTGTACACACTTGTACAAGCTTGTACACACTTGTACAAGCTTGTACACACTTGTACACCCTTGTACAACCTTGAACACCCCTTGTACAAACTTGTGCACCCTTGTACACTTTTGTACACCCTTGTATACATTTGTACAACCTTGTACAAACTTGTACACACTTGTAGAAACTTGTACATTCTTGTACATACTTGTACACCCTTGTAAACACTTGTACAACCTTGTACAAACCTGTACACCCTTGTACACACTTGTACAAGCTTGTACACACTTGTACAACCTTGTATACACTTGTACAAGCTTGTACACACTTGTACAACCTTGTACACACTTGTACACCCTTGTACACACTTGCACAAGCTTGTACACACTTGTACAAGCTTGTACACACTTGTACACCCTTGTACAAACTTGTGCACCCTTGTACACTTTTGTACACCCTTGTATACATTTGTACAACCTTGTACAAACTTGTACACACTTGTACAAATTTGTACACACTTGTACAAACTTGTACACCCTTGTACACACTTGTACAACCTTGTACACACTTATACAACCTTGTACACAATTGTACAACCTTGTACAACCATGTACACACTTGTACAACCTTGTACACACTTGTACAACCTTGTACACACTTGTACACCTTTGTACACACTTATACAACCTTGTACACACTTGTACAACCTTGTACACACTTGTACAACCTTGTACACACTTGTACAACCTTGTACACACTTGTACAACCTTGTAAAAACTTGTACAAGCTTGTACACGATTGTACACCCTTGTACACACTTGTGCACCCTTGTACACACTTGTACAACCTTGTACACACTTGTACAACCTTGTACACACTTGTACAACCTTGTACACACTTGTACAACCTTGTACACAACTTGTACAACCTTGTACACACTTGTACAACCATGTACACACTTGTACAACCTTGTACACACTTGTACAACCTTGTACAACCTTGTACACACTTGTACAACCTTGTATACACTTGTACAAGCTTTTAGACACTTGTACAACCTTGTACACACTTGTACAAGCTTTTAGACACTTGTACAACCTTGTACACACTTGTACAAGCTTGTACACACTTGTACAACCTTGTACACACTTGTTCCACCTTTTACACAATTGTAAAACCTTGTACACACTTGTACATTCTTGTACAAACTTGTACTTACTTGTACAACCTTGTACAAACTTGTACACACTTGTACAAACTTTTACATCCTTGTACACATTTGTACACCCTTGTACACACTTGTACAACCTTGTACAAACCTGTACACCCTTGTACACACTTGTACAAGCTTGTACACGATTGTACACCCTTGTACACACTTTTGCACCCTTGTATACACTTGTACACCCTTGTACACACTTGTACAACCTTTTACAAACTTGTACACACTTGTACAAACTTGTACATTCTTGTACATACTTGTACACCCTTGTAAACACTTGTACAACCTTGTACAAACCTGTACACCCTTGTACACACTTGTACAAGCTTGTACACACTTGTACACCCATGTACAAACTTGTGCACCCTTGTACACTTTTGTACACCCTTGTATACATTTGTACAACCTTGTACAAACTTGTACTCACTTGTACAAACTTGTACACACTTGTACAAACTTGTACACCCTTGTACACACTTGTACAACCTTGTACACACTTGTACAACCTTGTACAAACCTGTACACCCTTGTACACACTTGTACAAGCTTGTACACGATTGTACACCCTTGTACACACTTGTGCACCCTTGTACACACTTGTACACCCTTGTACACCCTTGTACAACCTTTTACAAAACTTGTACACACTTGTACAAACTTGTACATTCTTGTACATACTTGTACACCATTGTAAACACTTGTACAACCTTGTACAAACCTGTACACCCTTGTGCACACTTGTACAAGCTTGTACACACTTGTACAAGCTTGTACACAATTGTACACCCTTGTACAACCTTGTACACCCTTGTACAAACTTGTGCACCCTTGTACACTTTTGTACACCCTTGTATACATTTGTACAACCTTGTACAAACTTGTACACACTTGTACAAACTTGTACATTCTTGTACATACTTGTACACCCTTGTAAACACTTGTACAACCTTGTACAAACCTGTACACCCTTGTACACACTTGTACAAGCTTGTACACACTTGTACAAGCTTGTACACACTTGTACAAGCTTGTACACACTTGTACACCCTTGTACAACCTTGAACACCCTTGTACAAACTTGTGCACCCTTGTACACTTTTGTACACCCTTGTATACATTTGTACAACCTTGTACAAACTTGTACACACTTGTAGAAACTTGTACATTCTTGTACATACTTGTACACCCTTGTAAACACTTGTACAACCTTGTACAAACCTGTACACCCTTGTACACACTTGTACAAGCTTGTACACACTTGTACACCCTTGTACAAACTTGTGCACCCTGTACACTTTTGTACACCCTTGTATACATTTG
>NW_026543275.1:0-38073 GCF_028750875.1 Macrosteles quadrilineatus | reverse complement strand
AGGGACTGTGCGTGGGCTGCCTCCAGCGATGTCATCACCTGACTGTGGAGGGACTGTGCGTGGGCCGCCTCCAGCGATTTCATCACCTGACTGTGGAGGGACTGTGCGTGGGCCGCCTCAAGGCCGAGGCACTAGGCCTAAAGACCTGCATAGAACCACTGGGAGGGGAAGGGAAATCACAAGGATGACGTGCATATACTGCCAACAAATTTTAGGATATATCTAAAAAAAGTTTTGCAATACATATTAACCTATTATGTAGGCGAGAAGAAGGGAAATCACAAGGCTGACATTCATAAATCGCTTAACGGTATATACGAGGATTAATTAAATCCATTAACCACAAGTCCCATTTTACGGAAAGACAGGACTCATCTATGGTGTTTACAACGACCAACAATAAATATCATTCTAGCAATAGATATGTGACCGTTAACATACACGGATAACATAAGGAGACGACTTATATAAATAACTATAATACAAGAAGTTGAAATTTATTAGGTGATTTTTTTTAACTGATGCAGGTGTAGTGAAAATATATAGTAGCAGAGAGAGGCGAGAGTAATAATATATATATACCATAAACATTCCCTAGATTAACATAGAACCGATTCAAATAATACTTAATGTATAGATAGTGAAAACGGATTAAGTCAAATTTGGTAGCAAAAATTCAGGCGAGTATCAAAGGTTTATACTGCCTGAGAAGCGTACAGTAACTAACATAGTTTCTAAAGGGTACCGACAAAACTTAAAATAAAAAGTAATGTACATAATTACAATTAGTATTTTGTGATAAGACAACTTAGACTTGTGAAATCAAAGTCAAAATAGCACGCATAAAGAGAGAATCTTGTACTGCCCTACCGACATTCGTGGACATTAACTACAATCCCATATAAAACAAAGAAAGAGAATTAACTACAGTCCCATTTAATGCCCTCAAATGGGATCGGATCAATTACGAATTTCGTTTAACTGCATTACCGACTATATTTGGAAAAATTATATTTAAATTGACATATGGTTTACTTAATCAACTTTTGAAATACAGGTCACCCAATCGGAATGCACATTTATAATATACACACCTATAACGATATGAAATCTTAAGGTTGAATTAGGCCAGTGTATGGAAGTAGAGGACGGCAAAGTTTACAGTCCTGTTTGATTCCCAAGAATGGGACTGTATAGTGTTTTTTAAACCGGCAATATCTACTACGATCCGACTTTTCTCACCAATATAGGACCGTAGAAATATCTAATATACGGTAACCGACTACATTCGAAATGGAATTGGCACCGTAGTTTAGTGCCATTATCTTATGACAACGGTCTATGAAAACTGAGTAAATTTATGAAATAGATTTTTTTATTATGGAGTCCCTGATTATATCTAACATTATAATTTGAAACATTTGATTTAAATCAAGAAACAAAAAAGATTTCAAACTTTTTGTAAATTTCGTTATATATTGGAATAATTTGGGGTAAAATAGTGCATAGTACATGGATCTTGTGCCAAAGTTTAGGGATTATAATTCTGTTCCATGGAATCAAATTTATTTTAAAGATCTAATGTAGATCTAATGCTACGGTATCTTTCTCTTACATACTCATAAAAATGACAAGGCAAATAGGTCGGTTTCGTCTGACATACCTAGGTTTCAAAGTAAAACTTCTGTTGCGTAAATGAGCATACACAATATTGAAAACTGTTAACTAAATTTTATCGCCAAACGGTCAGCACTTTACAAAATACATTTTAAATTATAAAAAAATTAAGTTTTACCATTGTTTAATTAGTGTATCTTTTGTGAAACGTACACTAGGTTTGTCACCATAGTTTAATTTATCATATGTAAGTTTATACGTTGGTCCATAAGTTATAGGATGTGTAACAATGAACTGGCCCGATACACTCAATCATTACTATACCCTTGGGCAGTAATTAACTGAAATCAGGCAATTAGGCTGTTTGGCTCAACGTCTAATTAGATTTTGATTGGCAGACGATAACACCAACATTGTTACATACTTCAAATAGTGCAGGGTAACTGTGAGAAAGAAAACTTGAAATGGATCCTTACAGTATTTATTAGAAAGTAAATTTAAATGTTTAAATTACTATATATAATTTATGGGTCAACTAACTGTTTTCAATTCAGTGTAAAATATCAGCAGTCTGTACATAAATGACGTAAGAAACAAATAATCCGAAAGCCGCGTGTCCTAAAGAAGAGAGTTTGAGGTGAACATCCAATCATGTGCAAATCAATTCGCGCAACATAATTATTTACGTACTCACTTACTCCTGTGCCCTTTGGCTTCTCTAATCATGTACCTCCAGGATCATCTGTCTTCTACCAGCTCGAGGTCTGCTCCCACACTCTTTATATCCTTTGTTACATCTATAATCCGTCGCATCTTTGGTCTTCCCAGTGGTCTCCTGACCTCCGGAGTACTCTTATCACTTGTTTCACTATCTTTGCCTCCTCTCTCTCACCGCTGCGTTGAGTGTGGCCCAGCCACGTCAACCTTCTACACTTTACGACTTCCAATGGTGGATCTGGTTTCCTATATATTTCCTTCAACTCCCTATTTTTTTCTAATTCTCTATAAGTCTCCATATTTTACTGATCGAAAACCTTCTCAATACTTTATTTTCAAAAGTAATAATTATATCAAAATCTGTAATAAAAAAATTCAACTACATTCGATAATGTATAAACTAAACAGATACTTAAAGATATTACTCGAAGCGTTGTTTTGCTTAACTAAGTATCTTGTCTCGGCTACCTGATGCAAACAACAAATATACACTTTGTTATACAAAGCAACTAAAGACACAGCTGTGTTAGTTCAGACACACACAAGATGGTGCTCAAGGCGTTATTTACTTAGTTAAGTTCTTGTGTAGTGTGGTTAAACAAGTCTTTGTCATACCAATTGTATGCATGTTCAAATTATCTTATATACATTTATGGAAGATTCTAAATATCAACATCTGAATTAACCGAGAAACAAATTTATGCTTTTTAAATGACTAGTTGCTCTGCCCGTGCTTCGCTACGGGGTGAGAATGCACATAATAATAATTTGGGTTTTCTTTAAGATACTATACTTACCAGGAAACATATAGGCAAAGGCTCAATCGTACTTATTGATTATTTAAATGAATATCTCTTAATATAATACAGTACCATCATTTTATACAGTGTATATCATTTAAAATATATGCAAAAGTATAACTTATTGACACATGGCACTAAGAAACAATTCTCCTTGTAAACAAATCAAATTAAATAGCAGAACAGCATTTATGACAACAGCTGGAGTTTCATAACAATGTTTGTTTCCCATGTTAATCTTATGAAGAAATACGAAACTTTAAAGGGCCCCAGGACCTCACTCTCCAATTATTTCCCTATAAAAAAAGTTTCCTGCACAACTTCACGTTACGCTCTTTCCAATGACACCAAAAAAACATGTCAATCGGTTCAGTAGTTTCGGAGGAGTAATTGTCACAAAAAATCTGCTTGCGTATTAAATAAGTAAGAATAGATAATGGTTCTTATTGAAGGGAACGTAAAAAAAAATATGTTAAATTGTACACCACTTGAGGGTTCTAAACAATGACTGTTGAACCATTGTTCACTAAACACTTAATTAATTAAACTTTTAGGTTTATAGACTCATTAAAATAAACAATCATTTCCACTTAGCAAAGTTTAATTTTCAAATTTAATGGTCAAACACTTACTAGGAAAATCAAAGTTATATAATCTTTTTTGCATCATCGTTATAGAGAATATTATGTACATTATAATGTACGTTTTATCTTCGAAAAATATTAGGTTAAAATAAAAATAAAAACAATACACGTTTTCTAAGCATAAAAAGTATTTTTCATGTGATCTGCATTTCCATGGAACTAAAAAGTCACTAGGATATAGTAATTATGGATTAAAACTGTTGAAAGAAAAATGTAAAAAGTTCAGTACAATGTCAATCCACGTTTTAAAGTTTATTAATTAACTAACTGTATAAACGACGTTGTATTTTTATTTTAGTATTTTGCTTAGTGAATAAAATTGTAGTTATTTATTTTACGTTAACACATATAAGAATATTAAGTGAATAAATGTAGCCTATGTCCGTCCGTCGTTTAAGCATTGTCAACCATTTGTCCTATCACGATGAAACTTTTAACAGTTGTATGTATACCTTTACTATTACTTGTATACTTTTAACAGTTCGACGAAGTAGTGGTCACACTAACATATTTCGCCTATTCAGGAATTGTCAGGTAATTTCTTTCCAAGAATGTTTGATCCAATAATAGACTCATTACTGGCTTTCAAACATTACATATAGAACATAACAACGCACGATAAAAATCTAAACATCATTTTTAAGTTAGGCTTACAATAAACCGGTAATTTTCCTCCGTTCCGTGACTGGTTAGTTATAGTAGGCCTACTATGCCAACGATGAAAAGATTCTAATCGTAACCAAAAATTATTAAATAATATATTTAGCTAAGAGTTTGTTGTACGATTTAATGATCTGGAATTTGGCCAAAAATGAACTGGAATATGATTTATGTTTAGGACAGAACATTGTGAGCTATTCGGCTAGAAAAATTCCATTATTTATTTGTTCCGTTTTGCTGACCCATAGTCGAGTTGAATGACTCTTTCCAAGAAATCTATTACATATTTAATATTCCGTTCCACTTCTGCTATTGCTGTCATGTTTTAGTTTTGCGTTTTAGACTCTAACCTATTGTAATTAATTGAAACATCCCGTTGTTGTTTAAATGATATACCAAGAAACTCAATCAATGTTTCACTAGGGCCACTAATATACACCACTTGTTATGACATCTGGATAAATGTATACTACCTAAAAAAAGCATTTAATGTTATGCCAGGCTATGGAAAGTTTTATGGAAAGTAGGAGAGGAAAATATTGATGAAAATCAATGTTATGTAAACAAAGGTGAATCTATTAAGCTTTACTTATTCAAAAAATCCCTCGAGTAAAAAATCAACCAGTATACCTCCTCTGGTGGAATATATGGTTTAAATAATGTTTTATAAATTATAGTTTGTTTAATAATTTTGTTTCTAAAATAGTAGTATAGTCTACTTTTATATATCACACAGCCTGTATCAAACCTGACATTATACACATTTACTCTAAACTCCATCGCTACCGTGTGTGGCCAACTGCCAACCCTGACTGACAAACATTTACTTGGCGAGTGTTCAAGACCTACGTAGGCCCCATATAACCAACTGGCAACATTTATTTATAATGTGCAGCTTTTTTGATGAATTATATAAATTATGAAAACCAGTTTGGTCCATATAATTATATCATAGAAGTTAGACCTATATTTATTTTTATTGTTGGCATTATTATTTTTCTCTACAATGTAATACAACCTTTAAAACAAATCTATTGTGGAACGAAATAAGACTCCAACCGTATAGTAAAAACTTAGGTTAGGTAAGTGAGATTACCCTTAAACATATTCTATTCCCATTTTATTAGTAAATTATTTTTTTAAACTTAACTTACGGAGTCATGACGTCTAATGTATTGTCCAATTATATAGTGAACGTCGCCTACTAATTCTTGTAAAATAAATAGGTAACTATAAGTAATTGAGCCTTCTTCGTTTTCCAAATACATTGCATAAACCTAAGGAGTTCATCAATATTAACCTCATGAATAGAATTTAAAAAAATATTAAGACTTGAAGTTTTTATTCATCCACTTCCAAATTATACTAACTTTGGCTATTGACTCTTTCGATGAAGTAGGAAATACATTTTTCTGTTGACCGTGTCAGAACGGCCTCTACATGGAGTTACTTTGTCCTGTATAAGTGCTGTCTGTGAAGATAAACGGCCGTTCCAAACATGATCGTTTGTGCGTAGACCATTTTACGTTTTTGGAGTGTTTTTTTCTGTGCCGAAAAGCTTGAAATTGACCAGGTTTTGGTCTATGTCTTATTTTAAATTGAATTATTCCAAAAACTATGCAAACTCTACGCGTTAGACCTTGACCTTGAATTAAGAGGGTTAAGCTGAACTCAGTGGCTGAACAGGCCATGTAATAATTACCCTTCACCAACTGTCAATGAGCTCATACATATTGATATGGAATGCATTCAGTTGAAATGATTGACGATTGTAAAGTGAGCGTGTTTACTACCTGATGATATGTAACCAACGATTTCATTTCCCTATTCAACATAGTAGAAAAGTCAAGAGTTAAGCTCTACAGAATTGACACCATTAAGCGTTCACGTTTTCTTCTTCTTCTCTATAATAACTCTCAATTATGAATATCAATTACAAGTTAAACGAGAATAAAAACTAATTATGATTTATACACGCATTTTTGCTTTAGACAAAAATTATCAATAATGAAACTAATATAATGTTTCAAATAGATATTGAACAGGTAAAAGTCACAAACCGACTATCATGTTCCACTCGCCGAACCAGATTGCCACACCACTGTGTGTTCATTGGCTGACCCTGTTGTGTGAATGGAACCGATATAGGATATACATAGATAGATGCCACAATGTAATACAATTTGGCCCTTGTTTCACGCTATGGTATTAAAAGGTTCGTAAGGCAATTTTGGAAGAGGAATTCAACCAGAAATGTTTTGAATAAATTTAGTAACTATAAAATATACGTATGGAATACTGTGATATATATGTTCAACAAATATCTAAACCTCATTTAAATGAATAGCGTCAATTCAACGACAAACTTTATTTTAGATTTCTACATATCAGAATCACCATCACATAACGAGGTGCAGCATACATTCAAACTTTTAACAAACCTTGCATTGAAAACGTGCTTCAATTATTTTATCAAGAGTTTCATTGCTGACAAACTTAATTAATTATACATTCGTCCGGCTTTGGTCTTAGTTAAGAAAATAGAATGTGTACGTGAATAGGTTTTGGAAGCTGCAATAGGTCAACAGATGATTAATGATATAGATTTAGAAAGACACAAGGTCAGAACAATGCATTTTTGTACACAAGAATATCTAACGTAAGTAAGTAATTATTGCAACTATTGACCAGAACCTGTAGCTCCTCATAACAGAACTTAAACTTATTGTTTACAAATTACAAATTATTCATGGAAACAATTTAACGAATATTAAGTGTTGTAAAATATCTGTTTCGAATCGGAATCATGACAGTTAGTTGGCGTCGTGTATGCCTGATATATTGTATGTGCTCCGATTGTAATTGTATATGTTATGACGTGATGATTCAGTGATAAAATTCATTGTGTAGCCCCTGAACTGTTGATTAGACTATAATTTAAGGTACATACCTTCACGTCCACAGTTCATAAATGAATGGTCAAACCCACTACATGTTTCGCCTATACGTAGGCATTGTCAAGTGGTCCTTCAAGAACGTTTCGTCCATTGTAGACTCGTCAAAAAACATTTAAATACATACACAAAACACGATACATTGTACGAAACATTTAACACTTAGTAGGCCTACTATTTACCGGTCGCGGTACGGAGGCAGACTCCCTGCAGTCTGCCTCCGTACCGCGACCGGTAAATAGTAGGCCTACTAAGTGTTAAATGTTTCGTACAATGTATCGTGTTTTGTGTATGTATTTAAATGTTTTTTGACGAGTCTACAATGGACGAAACGTTCTTGAACGACCACTTGACAATGCCTACGTATAGGCGAAACATGTAGTGGGTTTGACCATTCATTTATGAACTGTGGACGTGAAGGTATGTACCTTAAATTATAGTAGATTCAGTGATGTTTAATTATGATCACAATGATGCATGTCATAATTATGATTCCCAAATAAGGTGGTTTAAAATGACATTTTTAATTCGTAACAACATAGCGTATCAAAATTCCATACCAGTCAAATACCTCGAACAGATATTTTTGTCTGGGAACATGGAAAATGTATTAAAGAGGTAAACTATAATTGGTGTCATAGCATATGCCAACTGAAATACAGGGTGTTTATAAAAAATTTTACCATCATTCCATTATCTTTCCATTTAACATAAAAGTTTTCTAAAAACGCTGCATGAAAGAGTGGCTAGCAAAGTTTTAATCAGTAGCAGTGTTATCAGATTACCAGCTTACAAACACATTGATGTTAACCCCTTAATATGTACCGAAGCTTGTAATAATTTCCTAGAATATGATTGTTATTTCATAGCTTTAAGTGGAGAACGAAATGTTTATGGTTTTTTGTAGTTGTAAACCTTTTTATAATCACCCGTGTATAACACGGACATAAAAATATACATAATACTATGACTAGTTTAAATATTAAGGACAAATTTGCAGTTTTAATCAAATGTAGTATTTCTTAAACCAGAATAAACTAAGAACATTAATTATGGTTGTAATAGCATAGCAAGTGTCAAGCCAAAGAAATTAGATTTTTCATACAGTTACCTAACAATGTACATGTTCTCTCACTGATTTGAGAAAGCAAAGTGGCCAATTCGCTCATCAGTGCTCACTCTAATTACTTTGTCTCACTCCAGATTTGCAACGTGAAGGCACGAAATAGTGAGCGCGTACCATGCAGGCAACGTCGTATGCGTGCAAATTACGTTGTCAGTACTGGCTGTAAATCAGCTGGTCAGCTGTTGCACTGTTGTATTTGTCACTTCAGTCACTTCTCATTAAATGTTATGTTATGCCGGGGCCACACTCATCTTATCTCGCTGAATCTTTTCCACGGGCGTTACCCGTGGGTTTGAGAGATACATTACGGTATATGGGGCAGGCCACACTAGAGTAAAAACGTCCGTGAACGCGTTTGCAGAATTGCACGTGTAATCTCTACTAACATTCCACGGGCGTTGCACGTAAAACTAGTCGCTGGGCATTGCGGCTTATGGGAGTGAACACACTCATCTTATCTCGCTGAATTTGTTCACGGACGTTTCTAGTTTTAACCTGTCTTTTACTCTGCAGTGAGCTTGGAGGGGGGAGCCGGAACACGGACAAGGACGATTTTTATTGCCAGTGTGGCATGCTCTATCAGTCTCACTGGTTTGCCCAAAAAACCTATCTCGTAAGACGAGTGTGGCCACGGCCAAACTGTTTCACGTGCGTCGCACGTGAAAACGGAAAAAAAAACAGTCTCGCTGGTTAAAAATTACAAAGTGTGGCCCGGCCTTAAAAGCTCACTTCTGTGTAAAAATAGGTTATATTTCTTCACCAATTTATTTGTTTTATGGTAACTGTAGGAAAAGTATAATGTGCAACTCGAGTTCAAAGCACAATTGCCTCACTCGAGAAGCCATTCCTCACTCGCCTACGGCTCGTGAGTAAGGATTTCTCTCAAGTGAGTCAATTGCTCACTTTTCTCACTAGTTGCACAAATAACTATTGTTTTATATTTCATTACTTATCGTAAAACTATATAGAATTTTTTCAAATACATTTACTCAACAATGTTATCTGTAATTAATTTAGTCATTATAAGTTTCCATTTTGTACAAGCTAAAGCCCTTGTTCCTATGTGCAAATTGAATACTCATATATATAAAAAAATCCATCCCGTTTACTCAATTACCTGTGTTTATATTTAAAAAAACACTATTTTCCAATTTTAACGATTTCATCAATTTTTAGTATTACACTTTACCTATTTCCTACAACAACAAAATTAAATTAAATGAACGGGTTAAGATAGTAGGTTAACATCACATTATTTTGGACTTATATATTTTCTAGTACATCATTACCTGGCAGACTCCCAGTTCTGGACTGTGAACATGGTCTTGGCTCTAGATTCAAGGTTAACGTTCCCATCTGATCAGCACCCACAATGGTCACTAATAATCACAAAATATTTTTGTCTACATTCAATACTAATACACGTCAAAATAATACTACTAATAAGCATATAATACTAATACTTTCTCTAATACTAGTAACCACTGCCTCATCTGACGTTAAAAAAACCCTTCTGATTATACTTAAAAAGTCCAATCGCAATGACATAATTCACTTGTACGGACATATTTATTTACTCATGTCACATTTTGTGAATGCGTCCACACACGCTTGGCACGAAAATCGAGACCCAAAGTGGCTAAAAGTATGAAAAATAACTGATACAACGACACGGTGCGGTGCTAACTGATAAAATATTGAACTCGCAAAACCTCATTGTTCGTGGTCGGTGAGGCGCACGGTAAATAAGATAAAGCGGGAGTTTTCATTGAACTGGGATTTTGAAAATACAGCACAACATGATGTTTGTACTCTATGAATGAAGCAGCTGTTACCGTGGAAATAGAAAGCTCAGTCAAGAATGGATACGAACTACTATAAATAATTTAATTTAATCATTCAGTCAAAAAGAATTGTCTATTGTAAAAATGACTGCATATGTTAATCAGCAGCGAGTATAAGAATACTAGCATTAATCTTAAAATAGATCTAAAACAAATGCAAAGTAATTATTTCCACCCTAACTTCTTCTCAGTCTTAATGGTTCTAGGAATGTTAGTTAATTAATTGACGATAATAGACACTGATTGACAGCTCTTTAACCACGGTGCAGGCTGGTTGTGCCTCTAAATCAACTATATTAAACCAATTGTTTGAACGAAATTAATATTGTATAGTTCGGCACTAATAAACACATTTGTTAATATATAATAGCGAAAAAAATTGTTCAATTATAGTTTCAAAATATTAGAACAATAATTCAAAGTCTCTTCAATTGTTCTAAAACTGTTTAAAAATAATGTGAATTTAAGTGATAGAACACTCCAAAATGATTATTTCATTTATTTAACTCAATAACAATAATTTCTTCTCTTAAGGGTTTGATCTTAAGTTGATGAAGTATTAGAGAATCAAACATTGACATACGAATTCCTTAGCACAATCATTTTCTGTAATTGCAAAATACAGAAAAGGTGTTTACATTTTACACTAAAATTGTTAGCTTGAAAGCACATAATTGGGTTGAAAGGCTAGCTTACAGGTGTTTGAATGTTTTAGCAGGTCCATTACATTAAAACAGTTTTAATTAGTTATTTAAATAGTAATTAGTTAAATAGATCTGTTAAATTCGTTAGTATTAACGTGTGTTTGTTTTGTGTGTAAGTGTAGGAAAAATGTATTTACTTTTACAATTTTAAGCATTAAGAACGCGAAGCATAAAAAAATTGTGGTAAAAACGATAATAAACCGTTTACTAAATTTATTTTATTTATTTAATTTACATTACATCATCTACTGATCACTGTGCAAATTATGAAAATTTTTTCACTAAGCAATTATTGAATGGATACTAAAAGAATTAGAAGGATAAAATAATCCCCATGAAATAAAAGGTAAAGAAACCACAAAAACTAAGCTTTTATCGAACGTTTTACGATTTATTAAAATTCAACAACCTAATTTGAATAAAGTATGGGCGGATCAGAGTAAAGAATAGCAGCATATACGCGTGTTAGATTACTAATAGAACAAATATATTTTCTGTAAAGGTAAAGTTATACAGGGAGGAGATACTGTAACACAAACGCTGTTACCTGCCTGACCTAGGAATCAATACTGGGATAACACTAACATTAATACTACAACACTACCCACATCATAACATGTTACCATCAGTTTAACACAATGGCTGCCCTAGATTGCTTCGTGTGAACGTTTGTCATCGTCAGGTGTTGATAAACTTCACGAATTTCCAGATACAGGTAAATAATTAATCCTTTTTTACATAAAGGGGTTCATCTCTATTGTCTAGTCACCAAAACGCATTGTCTGCAAAATATACGACATAATTCATATTTAAAGGGGAAAAACAGATGTAAGAGTATACGATCCCGTCAGGCTTATTCAAAGGTTCCAGGAAGTAATCGGATTATGAATCAGGGCCAAGGTGAAGGGGGAAGCTTTTAGGAAACATTAATCGCAATTACACGTTTGATTTTTATCTGGTACAAATGTTTCTGTACAAATGAAGCTCCCTCTCGGCAGTGGTAGTTGTTCACCCGCTTTCCTACAACATGGCATATCTCTTGGTCATGTAAGTAGGTACAAATATTAAATTAGTTTAGCTAAATCATTAACGAAAATTTGCAATCTATGTAAAATAAAATCTATAACATAACAGTGTAAACTTACAAAATAAAACCCTACTTTGATATTGACCTAGGGGCAACACCTAAAACGTAATCAAGGCGAGTACTCGTTATACCTAGCGTCGCCACCCTTCCGGCGACCCGGCTTTGCATTGTGTTTACTAAAACTTTGAATGCGAGAATAAATTTTGCACACACGAATGATTTGATAAATATGTAATTGCACCAAACACTTTACATGTTTAAAAGAGGAGTTGTTTTTACAGGGAAAGCTAGTCAAAGATAGGTTAGTAAAGCAAATTGTTTACACGAACTAGATCTTTAGCCAATCACAATCAAAAGCTTGATTTATTCAGCCAGTGTAAAAGCTGTTTGATTAAATGCTTTCCACGTGTCAATCTTCTTTATGACTCAAGGATCATAAAGAGTAGAAGTTATTACTCCACTAGCTGCCCCTGCATTTGTAATGGATGCAAACTGCTGCACCAGAAGGTATTTGCATCTCTAATGACCTGGGCTTGCATCGTGAAATGTAATCGTGTGGATTCTGCCAATTACACGAACTATTAAAAATACTGAATGTGTGTTTACTTTTCACTATGAACATATATTGATTGCCTATATAATCATTTGTAAACTTCATTTTATACAAAACACCCCCGTCGCAGCAAACCTTTAGAGTAAGCTAATTTTCATTCGTGTGCAGGTTTTCTGCTTCAGGATTATTAATTTGTTCTTGTTTCATAGAGTCTATCGTATTGAGATTATATTATGTTAGTTATTAATCGAATTTTACAGTTTTTAGGTTATTTTTCTCATGTTTTTTTTTTCTTGATACTCTGGTTTTTTTCCATAATACTCTTCGATATTATAGTTCTTAAACCTATTTATTTCACACATAAATCAAACGTTTTACCTGTAAAAGTGATTAATCTTTTACAAATAAATAAACAAACACCAATTTGGTGTATAAATAATTTCGATACAAAGCCCTTTTACAACTATTTCAGATTTATTGAATCAATTTATGTTTTGTTAAATTCCTATTACACCCAATGTAGTGCATTATAGTGACCATTTGTTCCTTATTTACATTTGGAATAATATTATAGATTGTCTATGTTTATTTTAAAACCAACAGACAGATTAATTGGATATGACATAAAGTTATGACAGACATACATAAATATGTAAAAGTTTGGAATAAATACTAGGTCAATAAAACTAGTTTTGATAAAATATATATCTTTGTAAAATTTATGTAGCTGCAAAAGTTAAGATCAATGAACCAAAGAAAGAGATATGCTAAATCATCATATGTCCAACGTCCCCTTGAGTTTAACCATCTATAATCTATAACACCATTAACTGGTAATGTAATCTTACATCATTAACATCACCTCCTTTAACATCCAATTATATCAATAACACCAATCACTTGTTATATTAGGTTTGCATGTCTGCTATACAAGTGATTTGCAACGGAGAGATGAATAGGAAATTTAAAAGAGGATAATACCATTGATTACATCTTCCGTTTGAATTAATTACATATTCATCATCCATTTTATAAACGTAACCACTTTCACAACTTATTTTCCTTAAATCCAGTTAAGGAGTTTGTATGTTTTCCATTCAACCTCTTACAAAGTTCGAATAGGCTATAATCCAAAACTTACCGTAGTATATAAAAAAAATCAATCAATTAATATCGATGGTTTTAAGGCTATTATGAATAATATGCCTGAAAATTATCTACCCTATTTCTTTGATTTTCCTCGTAGTTTAGCCTCTTTATCTATAGCTTGTTATAAAAAGTTTACATAAGACACGAATAGAAAAATCAAAAAAATTCTTACCTAAGTTCTTAAATTGAACACAACACTCTTATTAATTATTTACAAATTTCCGTAGTGTAAAGAAAATCAAAATATTTTAAAATAGTCGGTTTATTAATAGGCTATCTTGGTTAATAATTTAATCTGTTAATTGATGTAAACATTTAACACATGAAAGGTTGAGCCCCTAAGTAAGTCGTTCATACCAACTATTCTCACAGGTTAAGTGTAAGATCCATGTGTTAGGGCCATGTGGTCACCATTTTAATGAAAAAGTTTTTTTTAAGAGTTTTTAACTTTATCTTTATAAAAAAATAAAAAATCATTTAATTTCATTTTCGGAAAATCTACACACTTTAAGCTTTATTTGGAGGTGCCTTGTGTCTTTTTATTGAATAATGACCTTAAATATAGCTGCACAGCTGACTGGTAATATGCTAGCTCACCTGGTAATCAATTGGTCACTGGATTGATCTTGAAGAAAGTTAGTATTTTTTCGATGGTTTTTAAGCTGGACCTAATCGTTGGGCTAATAATTGGTCATGGACAACTTGAGGAAGCTATGAAATGGTATCTTGATTGGGTATCAGCCTGGTTTCGAGTAAATCACTTTTTTTTCTAAATGAAACAAAGACTTAGTCAATAATCTATAGTTTAAGAAATTTGGGACATAATGTACAATCTTTCAAACTTCAAAGCTTACATCTTGACAACAAAGTAAACTGGAATAAAAAGATTAGCAATGTTTGTGTTAGACTTTCTAAAGCTCTGGGTATACTCAGAAGATTGAGATATTTTGTACCAAAGGACTGGCTGAAAACTGCTTATATTGCTTTCTTTCAGAGTATTTTATTGTACGGCCTAAGGCTCTGGGGTGCTACCTCGGGGGTTAAGAGAGTTCTCCGCTTTCAAAAGAAAGCAGTTAGCGTAGGAGTTGGTGCTGATTACTTGGATCATTGTAGAACAATATTTGTAGCTGAAAACATAATGGTCGGTTTGTACCTTTATATTTTTCAGTCTTTACTCTAAATCAGGGAGGAGTGGGTTTTTCTTGAGCTAAAAACTGACATCCATTCTTTTAATATAAGTAGGAAAAATTACCTTAATCTACTACATGTTAAAAGAAAGTTTATTAAAAAACTTGTAGCTAAGAACATCATTTGACATCTGAACCTTACTTAACCTATTAGGTAAGGTTCAGATGTCAAATGATGTCCTTAGTTACAAGTTGTTTAGTCAACTGTCTTTTGTAGCTCGGAACCTGCCAGACCCAAAATTCAGAAAGGTGTTTAGGGGCTCCTTTTGGCAAACCCTTTGTACTGTGTTAAATAATTTTTTAACAAAAAGAATCCTGTGTAAGTTGATTTTTTTTTATTTTTTAAACATACTGAAGTGTATTGTTAGGTTTCTCTACATGGATACGTTCAGGAAATTGTTTTATATTGGTAAGAAACCTTGTAGTTACCTTTTTTTCTTTTAAGTAGACGTTTTTCAGTAATGTACTTGGCATTTTGTGGAAATGAAAATTCTTGATTCTTGGTTAGTGAAAAAGCTGGCCTTGGGCAGTTACAAAGCTTTGTCACTGCCTAAGATGAGCTGTTAGAAGAATTAAATACACAAGTCATTTACTTTATTCTACAATCACTCTTCAATCATACTTAGTTTAATATAAGCATGGAGTCCCAAACTCAATTGGTAACAATAAAAAAAACATTACCACAAATTCCACCTTACCATTATTATAATATTATGGCTGATATATATATATATATATATATCTAAGGAAAATCCCTTCAATAAACTGTTGAATTATGTCTATTTTTTTATTATTTTGTGACTGTCTGTCAAAGCATATTGTCAATTCTTTATTGGGAAAATAGCACATAAAAATAAGTAAGTTGTTATAGGTCTTTGGCAAACATGGTAAACCTAAATTGTTATTTGATGCATGTTTTAGAAAACTTAGATGATCTAGTAGCTTTCACCCTTTTTGAGCTTGAAGCATATTCTCTCAGTAGAAAATGTTAAATTATAACGAACCACAGTAATGTTATTATGATGTAAACGAAACAATAAATAGAGATTAGATAGGGATTAAAGGAACCTCTAATCAAGCATTGTCTTAGAGGCCCAATATTTTCTCGGTTGCAGTGTAAATGTTTTTTTTATTTATAAAAAGTATTATAGAGTTCTGAAATCTTCTGTCTTTTGTGTTTTGTAAATATTAGTTTAAGAATATATATGTTAGGCCTATATGCATACATGATGTTTTATTCACTGTATACAAGACAGGTATATTATTAAGATATGTACATAGGTTAAATTTGTTGTTTAAAAGAAAATACAAAAAAACTCTGGGCTGTATACAAAACTGTAATTGGGGAAAATAAATGAATTTGAATTTTGAATTTGAATAACTTTCTGTTTATTTCGAAAATATTCTTGCGATCGAACTATAATAATAAACAAATTACACCGAAGTTGGTATAGTTATTCACATGGTAGAACAAGTGAACCCAGAGTTTAAAGAAATAAATGTGTATACCTATATCCAGGAGGTAAACTTTGAATGAATTACTAGACAAACTATTAGGTTAATTAATCAGGACTGCCACGGGCGCCTTCTCTATCAATTACCGTAATCTTGTTTTAAGTCGGAGGTCTGTTGACGAGACTAGCACAAAACATTTTCTCATCAAGCTACAAAATTGAATTCGTGTTGTTTTTAAAATTTGTATAATAGTCCTCGTATACTCACTTCATTTATTTTACGTATTTTTTTTTTCATTAATTTAGCCATTAAAACTAGTAAACATATAATTTGTAGAGACAATAAGTGTTTTAATGACTTATAATGAATAAAAACACTATAAGTCTATTTTTTACAACTTTTAAAATGTGTTTACATGATAATAGATTAATTTCAGCGTGTCAGTGTTTTGCTCCAGTTCCATTAACGGTCATTACCGATTCAAGCACCTTACAGAGCGCCAATTTACATGCATCACTAATGCAGGGACAGTTAGTGCAGTCATAACCTCCCGTCTTTATGATCTTCCGATCGTAAACTTAGCTTTTTGGCAACAATACATAGTTCAAGAAAGTATTTTATGAAAATGTTTCCTCTTTCAAAATTAACTCTTAAGGACGAAATATTAATATGCCAATATATTGTTTGTCCATTTGTAAAACATTCTCTTCCATAAAAGCCATTAAAATTAAAAGCTCAATATTATGAGGGAGTAATTGTTCAACTTCTAGCAATGGAATCTTATATCTTTAATACTGCTATATTTCTTTTTCACATAATATTGGCATTATTGCATACGTTCTCAAACCAAGGAAGCTAACATTTTTAAATTAAACGTAAATATTTATTTTGAACTTAGAAAATAAACACAAATGTGTAAACTAATTTACAGTTTTATACTCTGTAAAAGGCTAATTTATACATGAACAAGTGATGCTTCTCAAGCTAACGAAACTCTCAAAGGAGCTCGACGAGTTTAATAGTTTAGAACATCAGTCGTGTCTAATGTCTTAATTGTGTCGTACTTAAGCATAATGTTTCATTGAACTTTACTTAAACGAACAGAAATTAATAGTAAATGGAAAAACATTTTCCCTCTAAGTCACTACAAATAATATATACTGAGCCTAGTATTGGATAGTTAATTTATATAATAAGAAAGCTGAAGAAAATATTACCGGTTAGTTTCAGTTTCATTATTGAAAATACAGTTTTTCCTATGAAGAATGTATATAATATACATTCATATGTCATTCATTATGTTTTGTGAACATTATTCATAACTAATAATGTTTATAGATATAGGGACACGTTAAAAAAGTAGTGTAACCTTTTAATTTGTATCACGAACCAATTAATTCCTTTTATGATTTTAGGTTTAAATATAGAGTCCACTCAGATGGAGCTCGCAACATCGAATTTTCGATACATTAGTATTTGGTTTCAATGACAGTCTTAATGTAATAAAGACTTCGATGAAGTGGGTTATAACAAAACCCAAAATATATTTACAGATTGTGATTAGTGAAGATGGAGTATAGTCTACAAACACGCCCCCAATCAGCAAGAATTTGCTTAACAGTGACACTTATAGGAGGACGGTTTCTAAGGTACATTTAGGTTCTTTTTATCTCCAATATGATCAATATGATGATTTTTTTGTTTACTGCGTCGTAACAAAGAACTAATCGAATAAAGAATGGTATAAAATCCTTAATTGGATACATTCCTTTTAACAGTTTAAAAAGGTATTGTATTTTATACTTACAACTACAAAATAAAAAAATGATCATATATTCCAAATTCGCTAATTATTGAAACGAGTTAAGTACACATGTACACACAATTTTTATAATTTTTAAAGGATTAAGTATTTAATGCATTTAAGATTGATCGTTAACCTCAAGCTCGTCAATTTTTATGAAGCTTTTGTGTTAACTATTGAGTATGTTTGCGAAACCAAGTGTCAACCAACCAATTAGTAGTGGTACTTTGGCCAACCACAAACCCAACCACAAGATTAATACTCAATTATGGCACTACCTGATCATACAGTCGAGACAAGACAGCTTCATAATAATAATCTGTAACTGCAAATATTGCAATAGTAATATCAGAAAATAGGGTATTAGAATCATTTCAATGTTTAATATTGGTAACACAACCTAAAAAACATAACTATATATATTACTTCATATTCAATTCTAATTTAAAAAATGTTTTAATTGATTTATTTGAAATACACATCTTGACTTTATGTAATTTATGTAAACTAAATTGGATTAGAGATTACAGACGCATCTGCTTGAGGTAAAATACTTATTAAACAAAGCACACAGAGCAGGGGAAAAATGGATATTCTTGACTCTGTGATTGAGCATTAACAAGATGATGAAATTATCATTTTGTATAACATTTAAAAAGCATTTAGTTGAACTTAAACGCTGTCTAGTGTATTTAGCTTAAATTTATTGAAAAGGATGTTTAGATGAGAAAATGAAATGTAATACAGGTCGATTCCAAATTATTGTTACACTTTTTTAACTCTATAAATGAAAAACTATAAAACCTATCATCACGGAATAAGAATCAATTGAAAGGGATGCTAAAGTTTTGTTTTCACTACGTTGGTAAAGATAACTGGAAAAAAAAATTAAATCACAAATTAAAATCAATGAAGCTCTAACACACATAACCAATTTTCCTCTTTCGAAGTCATGCTCCTCGCAGCTTACAATAATGGTGAACAACAATAACTGAGCGGTAAATTATAAAACTAATTGGTCCCTAGTGTTATAATTATAACTTTTGACAATTCAACATACAGTATAAAGTTTAGAGATTCAGAGAGGTAGAAGTGTGCAATTAATTTAAAATCGTAGTTAAAATATAAAAATATCTGTAGAGGATAATTTTGCAAATATGTTTACCAAAGTGGTGTCAAACAAAAGTTTAGAATCTCCTCTTTCAATTGATTCTCACCCTGTGATGATAGGTTGTATAGTTTTTCATTTATATAGTTTAAAAAGTGTAACAATAACTTAGAACCACCCTGTATTATAAATTAAACGTTATGCTTTTTAGCGTGTTAGGAATTATTTCAATATTTTTTGGCAATTCGAAATTCGTGAATTGTTGTAATATCTTTATAGGACCAATCTTGTAAACTCCCTTTTCAAAGTCAGCTTTGGATGCTGTTCCGTATTCAAGCGCTACCAAGATATTTCCAGACGTTTCATATCATACAATAACCTTTGTCCTGTCACGTGATGTCTGGAAACCCCAATCTCGCCCCAGTTCTCTTGCATTCATGCAACTACTAACATGTCCCCGGCACAATTAACTCGCAATTGCTGCTCTCATCTCTTAACCCCAAAGTATATTTAATTATTATTAGTGACACATATTAAAAGTGAACTATTGAACATTTGTGAAGTGAAACACTACTACTGCCGGTCCGGGTCTGTGTACGAGCAATACGCAATAGCTGGCCAGCAGAAGAAACTCGTGTACGTCTACCGGCTTCGTCTTCTCAACACTTCAGTTAAAAGGAAGGTACCTCATCAATCTCATTATTGTCTGTTAAATAATTAGTGACAATTTTTTAATATTGCTCTTTCACTATACAGTCCATTTGAACATTTTTAGGCAAGTTTACCCCCCATCCGCTGGTCCTGTCGAGTCGGACGAAAATCTTATCATTAATAATATATTGTGCTTTTATTAGCCTAGCTACTGTAACTGTTAAAATTGTACAACTAAACTCTAAAAAGTGTCACTTCTCTAAATAATTAGAGCAGCATTTGTATTCCCCATTACTATTTTTGGTGAATAAATAATATTTTATTTCATTCCCCTGTGCCATCTCAGACGTGAATATTTCATGTTAGTTTCATGTTCATGTCCTCCCACTGCTACATGAATCACGTCATATTTCCTTTCAAATAATTATTTGAAATCAGGAATTAGTTAGGATATTTAATATTTTCTCTAAGTTTCTCAATCAATTCACCATATCAATTATTGTCATTAACAATAATTTTTGTCTGCACTTTGTTTCGTCCTTAATTTTCTAACATATTTTCACTTATCAGAAAGTCAGCCATTTTATATTTTCTGTCCTTGCGATGCACCTTGGTAGCGAACTTCTCCACTAGAGTGCTCTGCCTACAGTCTGCACGTCGCAAGAACCAATGAGCGTCGAGATTCGTAAAACAGAATAAATCGCCCAATGATATTGCTTCTTCAAATTGATCATATGTAAAACTCAGTTTCAAGCACAGGAAATCAGCTGACTGAATATAAAACACACTCCAGCCAGCTACATACAGCTGTGTGAATTGAATCAAAATATAAACGTAACCTTCAAGTTTATTTACATCTTGGAAAATATTGTTTTGTGTGAATATTAAACGAAATATTAGTGGTTGAATCGATTCTTGTCTATATTAAGGATATTGCTCATAATAAATACTTCCCTACTTAATTTATTCTGCGAAAATACTGATTCAAATGAAATGACTTGTGTTAAATAGACTTTACTTTTATTTACTATGTCTATCTTGGGTCTGATGGTAAAGTGAAATATAATTTTACATTCATTATTTCTTATAGAGTGAATGTAAATGAATTGATTTATAGCCCAGTCAATGAATGTTTTTTATCGCAACTAAATGGTGGAAAGCTGGATTTTTTATATGTGATAGAACCACATGAGAGGTGTATTTTCCCAAAAGTCCCCACTTCTACCCCTTGAGCTTTCCCCCCCACCCCCCTCCAAACATAGAAATTGCAGTGATTTACTTAATTGATCATAATTCGAATGTTATGTAAGCTATCGAGCTGCAATTTGTTTTATTTTATTTCTGATTAGTTGTCCTACAACCTTTGTGTTTATAACATTTTTCTAAAACCAATACTTAGGGAGATATAGAATTTAAACTTCGTTAAAAGCTTTGTTTCAGAGTGCAAAATCTTGTTTTTCTCTATGTATACTTTTAAATATAAATAATACGCAAATATGGTTCAAACAAAAGTTTTAGTACGTTTTTCAAGGTTTACAAATATATTATTTGTTAGTCATCTAGGTGACCGGGTGAAGAGCTGAGCGTCGGCAAAGTGAGCGCGTGCGCGCTAGTTGAACACCTCTGCGCTGCGTCATCGCATCTAGCCCAGCCAATAAACGCACCAACTGCCTTTTTTCGTCGCTTAATAGTGGAAAGCTGAGTTTTTTATATGTGATAGAACCACTTAAGACGTGTATTTTGCAAAAAGTTTCTGAATCTCCCCCCCACCCCCTCCAACCACCTCCAAACCTGGAAATATCAGTTGTTAACTTTACTGGATATAATTCAAATTCTACGCATGTCATGTAGTGAAATTTGGTTTAGTATTATTTATAATTAGTTTATCTACAACTGTTGTACTAAATATTTTCTTATAAAACTATATCCAAAGAGATATAACGTTTAAAATTGTTTTTATAATGTTTATGTTTATGAGTACACAATTTTGTTTTACCCTATATATATTTTTTTCCAAATAAAATACGCAAAATGTTACAAACAAAAATTTTAGTATGTTTCTTAAGGTTTATAAATATATATTTGATTAGTTATCAGCATCCGCGCAGCCCCGCCCGTCGATACATAGCCTAATAAGGACCGGCACCGCTAAGTTCTCAACTGTTTTATATAAATCCTAAGACTTCCTAATTTGTAGCCTACATTACTACCAAAACAATCTGTTTCCAAGCTAAACCGTGACTAAATGAATCACCTCACGGTCAGTAAAAATTTTTTGTCGACTCACTAATCCTTGATACAAACTGCGTCCTATCGTTGATATGTCTCTCTCTTCACGCTTCCCGCTAGCAAATAAAATATTGCTGCTCTGACATGAGTTGTAAGCCTGTGTTTAAATAATATCACGAACAACGTAGAAAACTGTCGGTAGTATTTATAAGCCATTTTTAATCATGGTAAGGAACACAAATTAAAACCAGTCAATGTTAAAACTAACTTTTTTATTTTAAAACACTTAATAAGCGCCTTCATCTTTATTAGCGATGTTAAACGTTTGCATAATGTCTACCAAAAACCAATAAAGAACTATTATGCTGACTAATTTTTTAGATAACATGAAAACAATAAAATATTAGAGAACAGATCCTCACCAAGATTCACAGTATAGAGTCTCTAAAAATGATTGATCTGGACCACGTATTAGTGCCGTAAAGCAGATTCGTAATACATTGCTGCCAATTTTTAATAAAAAACCCTCAATTTGATTGACACATCTACACAATATGTTAAGAAATTTGAATAATCTGCCTGTATGTATCCCGTAAATAGTCTGCCTGCATGTATGGGGACACAAATAGTTTTTTACTTACTTATTTATAAATTTTGGATATATGCCTTATTACATTAATTAATTGGAAAGTAAATAAAAGAAAATACGTCTAATAGTCTAACACTTAAAACATTAATTTACACTTATAATGTTACTGACAATACTGTAAATATACATAAAAGATGGTAAGTGGTCGTCGATTTCGATTCGACACTCCAATCATCCTCAGACCCATAGGCGAATTGGATCATCTCATCATTGGGTTCAGTATGTTTCTTACCCAGCTTTATGTAATGTAATATATGTATCCATGTATATTATTGTCAATAGGTTTAGCCATTGACAGAAATAATTAAATAAATTATTATTTTAAATGATAAACTAGTTAAAACCAACAATAAATTTAAGAAATGTACAAATGATTAGGTTTCATCTAATTAGTATTTTTTTCAGTTTACTATTTAGATCTTTACTGACCGCGAGGCGCAGTTAGTAAAAATCTTGCGGGGAACAAAGCGAGTCCCATTGGTGGTAGATAATGGAAAGCACATTGTAACGTAAGGAAGAGCAAAGAGTATGTTTATAGTGATTTTTAAAGTGTTTATAAAGGCCTAGTGTTATATACCTCAATCTATCAAACTTTCGTTGGTCAAATATGAAGAAATCAAGTATTAAAAGTATTGCAAGTATAACAAGTAAGTAGGTAGAGATTAATTTACCTGAACCAAAACTGGTTATAAAAAAATTATTGGGTTCCATCTAAATAATAATTGTTTTTACTGTTAACGGTTAAGCTTGGATACAGATTGTTTTGGTAGTAAACTAAAAAGTACAAGGCCATAGCATTTGTATAAAACCTTTGAGAACTTAAGCGATGTCGTTGCCTATGACGCGACGCATCGACGGGCGGTGCTGCGCTGCGCGGAAGCCTGCACCCGGTGTCTTTGCCGACAATGCCGACGCCCCACACTACATCAGTTTTTTTCATATGACTAATCAAATATATATTTATAAACCTTAAGAAACATACTAAAGTTTTTGTTTGAAACATTTTGCGTATTTTATTTGGGAAAAAATATATAGAGGGTAAAACAAAATTGTGTACTCTTAAACATAAACATTGTAAAAAAGTTTAAATGTTATATCTCTGTGGATATAGTTTTATAAGAAAATCTTTAGTACAACAATTGTAGATAAACTAATTATAAAAAATACAAACCAAATTTCACTACGATGGCATGCGTAGAATTTGAATTATATCCAGTACAGTGAGCGACTGTAATTTCCAGGTTATGAGGTGGTTTTGGGGGGGGGGGGGGTTGGGGGGGGGGGGGAGAATCGGGAACTTTTAGAATATACACGTCTTAAGTGGTTCCATCACATATAACAAACTCAGCTT
Organism: Macrosteles quadrilineatus; assembly: GCF_028750875.1. Classification (NCBI taxonomy): domain Eukaryota; kingdom Metazoa; phylum Arthropoda; class Insecta; order Hemiptera; family Cicadellidae; genus Macrosteles; species Macrosteles quadrilineatus. Next base: position 13,784 of record NW_026543275.1, on the reverse strand, counting down.
TCCACTATTTAGCGACGAAAAAAGGCAGTTGGTGCGTTTATTGGCTGGGCTAGATGCGATGACGCAGCGCAGAGGTGTTCAACTAGCGCGCACGCGCTCACTTTGCCGACGCTCAGCTCTTCACCCGGTCACCTAGATGACTAACCAATAATATATTTGTAAACCTTGAAAAACGTACTAAGACTTTTGTTTGAACCATATTTGCGTATTATTTATATTTAAAAGTATACATAGAGAAAAACAAGATTTTGCACTCTGAAACAAAGCTTTTACCGAAGTTTAAATTCTATATCTCCCTAAGTATTGGTTTTAGAAAAATGTTTTGAATACAAATGTTGTAGGAAAACTAATCAAAAATAAAATAAAACAAATTGCAGCTCGATAGCTTACATAACATTCGAATTATGATCAATTAAGTAAATCACTGCAATTTCTATGTTTGGAGGGGGGTGGGGGGGAAAGCTCAAGGGGTAGAAGTGGGGACTTTTGGGAAAATACACCTCTTATGTGGTTCTATCACATATAAAAAATCCAGCTTTCCACCATTTAGTTGCGAAAAAGGCTGTTTTATTGCATTCATTGACTGGGCTATTATTCTGAGCTATTAATTTGCATTATTGTTAGGTCTAAGACTTGGAGTTATTTTGATATTTAGTTTTTGGGAATATTTACATAGGCCTAAACTTATGATAAACTTAGGCCTATAGCTTACTCTGTTGATTACATAAATGGTCTGTTAAAATGAGATTCTCTACACTAGAGAAAAAGGCAAAACTTGTGAAAAATAGGCTTCAGAAAATAAGCAAGTTTGTGTCAGCCCAAATTACTCTCTCAGAAACTCAATCATTAAATGTTGTTTCCATTCAGCGCTTACACAACTATGATGATGAAGTTAGAGGTTTATTCTCTGATTTTAAAGCTTTATTCGATATTCGGTTTATGATGATCCTGGTTCTGATTATGATGAAACTGAAGCATGCTCTATGCAAGATGAAATTTCGGACTTGTACATTTCTCTGATCAGTGACTTGAAAATAGTATTACCTGCTAAAACTAAAGAAGTAACACCTCCCACCCAACCATCTCTGCGACTGCCCAAATTTGAGTTGCCCAAATTCAGCGGTAACTACGAAGAATGGGTTAGCTACTACAATATTTTTGAGGCTTCTATTAATAGGAATGAAACTTTGGCCCCTGTGAGTAAGTTCCAATATCTGCTTAGTTCTTTAAGTGGTGAACCCTTAGATTTAGTAAAGAGCTTAAGCATAACTGCAGAAAACTTTGATGTTGCACTTAGGCTGCTTAAGGATCGCTATGATAATAAAAGGCGTGTTGTAACTCAGCTTGTTACAAAAATCATTGATTTGCCATGCATAAGTAGTGGTTCTCTCAAAAGTCTCCAACATTTTCTCACAGTTTATAAAGAGAACACTCAAGTTTTGAAAAATCTCAACCATGACATAACAGCTGAAAATACTCTGCTTGTCCTAACGCTTTTGAAAAAGTTACCTACTGATTTAAGAAAATCTTTTGAGGATTCTCGCATCACAAACAATGACATACCTGCAGTAAATGATCTAATTCAATTCCTTGAAAGAGAATTTAAACGATTAGAAGGAGCTAGTATCGGTCTTGGTCCCTCAGCTAACACAAGATACCCTTCAGTGCAAAAGACTCAATCTAATAGTTATAGGCCTAAACCTCTTCGAGATAGTAAACCTTACTCCTCTCAAGCTAAAACAGCTTTCGTCACAGTGACTAACACTTGTAAGTTTTGTCAAGCATCCGATCACAATATATACAAGTGTCAAGCCTTTCAGGCTAAAAGTAGAGGTGATAGAGTTGAATTCACTTGTAAAAATAATCTATGCGCCAACTGCCTAGGCCATCTACATGATACTAATAACTGTCCTTCTCATAGAGTGTGTCGAATTTGTTCAAAGCGACATCACACTCTCTTACATGACTCAACTCCCACACAACAGCAGCCAAGTTACCCAACCAAGGTTTTTGAAAAAAAATATGGTAAGCCGCCTACAAATAACGCACCCCAAAGCCATGTCACCGCACCAGTGAATAAAAGTGCTCTTGTAGGATTGTCTAGCCAGTTAAACCCAACTAAAACAACAATTTTACTTGGAACATGTTTAGTTCAGGTGTTTTCCAAAGATGGTCAGCAAACTGTACTCCGTGCTGTGCTCGACTCTGCATCTCAACATACATTGATATCTGAAAGAGCTGTTCAGCTCATCAGTGCCTCCCGTACTCGAGCACATGATGAAATCCAAGGAATTTCTGGCTCACTAATTCATTCTAGAGGAATAGTGCACATTGATATATCTGCAGTTAATGGTCAACGCTTAGCCTACCATCATCCATGCTTGGTTTTGAATCGTATCACTTCACCACTGCCTCAGATCCCAGTCTCACCTCAAGTGAAGGGATCTTTAAATGATTTTGTTCTTGCAGACCCCTGTTTTGAAAAACCTGGAGAAATTGATCTATTGATCGGAGCTGATTTATTCGCTCTCTCACTGACTGGTGAGCAGCACTTCTTAGGCCATAACCTGCCCCAAGTTTTAGGAACTATATTCGGATTTGTTGTAATGGGTATAGCTCCTGTTGCTACATCTGAGTTATCAATCCCAAAAACTGTTTCTTTTCTCACTACACATGATGGAGACCTTCACAGTTCACTTCAAAGGTTTTGGTCAATCGAAGAACCCCCGACATGTGTCAAGACTCAGTCAGAAGAAGATGTTCTCTGCTTACAGCATTTTGAAAGAACCCATACACGTGATAACTCTGGTCGATATGTTGTTAAGTTACCGAAAAGACCAAATCATCCACTATTAGGTGAATCTTGTAGTACAGCTCAACTTAGACTTAAAGCGATGGAAAGAAAATTTGCTGCTCAGCCCGAATTCAAAGATTTATACTCTGAATTTATGGATGACTACATCAAATCAGGTCACATGAGTGCATGTGAGCAACCCCTTTCTGGTGAATGTTACTATTTACCCCATCATGGAGTATTTAAGGAGATTCCCCCTAATTCCAAAATACGAGTCGTATTTGATGGTAGTTCCAAAACAAATAATGGCGTCTCCCTAAACGATATCCTCATGCCTGGCCCTAAGTTGCAGAATGATATTAGTGATGTCTTGCTGTACTTTAGGTGTCACAAGTTTGTGTTCACTTGTGATATACGACAGATGTATCGCCAGATTCTGGTGGCTGAAGATGAAAAGAAATATCAGTTAATCTTTTGGCGATCCAACCCTGATGAATCCCTTCAAGTCTTAAAGCTACCGTCACCTACGGTCTCAACTGTTCCCCGTTCATTACGATCAGAACATTACAACAATTGGTCAAAGATGAGGGTCACTCATACCCCAAGGCGTCTGAGATTCTAACTAAATCAATATTTTATGACGACATCATCGCTGGAGCAGAAAGTCTTGATGAAGCTTTGTCTGCACAGAATGAACTCAAGAACTTGCTCACTAGAGGAGGTTTTGAACTCCGAAAATGGATTAGCAACGCACCCCAACTATTGGACCAAGTCCCAATTGAACACAAAGAGACTCCAGTGGAGTTAACTGAAAATAGTGAAGCCTTCTTCAGTGTCCTAGGTCTAAAATGGACTCCAGAGTCTGACATGCTTTCTTACAAGGTTAAGGATGTTGAAATAAGTGCTATACTTACAAAGAGAAGAATATTATCTACAATCGCTAAACTGTACGATTTACCAGGATTTCTTACACCCGTAATTTTCTGGGCAAAAACACTTATTCAGTATCTCTGGACAACAGGGCTAACTTGGGATGAACCTGTTCCAAATGATGTTAGAACCAAGTGGCATTCATTCTTAGAAGAACTCCCAATAATTCAAGAATTAAGAATTCCACGCTACATTTCTACTTCTCTGCATACGGCTGTGCAACTCCACGGCTTCAGCGATGCTTCAGAGAAAGGCTACGCTGCTGTTGTCTACCTTCGTGTCACTGACTCTCAAGAGAATACAAGGCTCTATCTCATCGTCTCTAAATCAAAAGTCGCTCCTTTGAAAAGAATTTCTCTGCCACGGCTTGAACTTTGTGGCGCTCACTTACTGGGAAAACTCCTTCAATATTCTTCAAACATACTCTCTGCTCATATGAAGATTGAATCAATCTATGCTTGGTGTGACTCCACAATTGTCCTAACCTGGATACGTACTCTTCCATACCGCTTGAAAGTCTTCATTGCCAATCGTATTTCAGAACTCCAAGAATTGGTCTCTCCTCACTCATGGAATTATGTCAAATCTCAAGACAACCCGGCCGATTGCGCCACTCGTGGTCTTTCACCCTCTCAACTTGTGACTCATCATTTATGGTGGAATGGACCGGAATGGTTACAGTCATCGTCAGATTCTTGGCCTAAGCCAAAATTCACACCTGTTATTGATGATGACACTCTTTAAATAAGGCCAAATCCTCTAAACGTTCTAGCAACCACAGAGAAGATTAAACTCACTGACTTTGATATACTAGAAAAATATTCATGTTTCAGGAAACTTGTAAATGTCATGGCATATATATTGCGATTCATTCATAATCTGCAAGCCAATGATCCCCGCATTGGACGACTTACTTGCCAAGAAACTTCTTCAGCGAAATTAAGAATTTTCAAACTCATACAAAATACATCATTTAAGGATGACATCTCTGCTCTCAAAAAGGGATCTCAATGCAGCTTAAAACTTGCTCGTTTATCCCCATATATTGATGACAGTGGAATAGTGCGAGTAGGCGGCAGGTTGAAACATTCCAACCTTACACAAGATACGGAACATCCAGTTTTGTTACCTAAATCTCACTGTACTGTCAAACTGTTGATTATGCATTATCACCTAAAGCATCTACACGCAGGCCCTCAATTGCTGCAGTCTATTCTGTCTCAAGAGGTTTGGATATTATCAGCCCGCAGCGTGATAAGATCTGTGATTTTCAAGTGTCAAAGATGTTTCAGACTTAAGCCTGTAAACAAACCTCCACTGATGGGAGATCTTCCTGAAACTCGATTAAAACCTGTAAGGCCATTCTATCACACTGGCATGGACTATAGTGGACATTTTGACATTAAAGTTCATTCAACTAGGAACGCTCAACGGTTAAAATCATACCTCTGCCTCTTTGTATGTTTTGCTACGAAAGCTGTGCACCTAGAAATTGTAACAGACCTATCTGTAGACTCCTTCATAGCTGCACTAAAACGTTTTGTTTCTCGTCGTGGATTGTGTGCCCACTTATACTCAGATTGCGGAACTAACTATGTTGGAGCCTCAAAGCAACTCATGAAAACTTTTCAGAATTTCATCAAGGAATCAAACACTAAAGATGCTCTTAACAACTTCGCGTTAGATCACTCAATAAATTTTCACTTTCAACCACCAGCCGCTCCCCACCAAGGAGGCCTATGGGAGAGTGCTATAAAAAGTTCTAAATATCATCTGAAAAGAGTCATAGGCGATAGAGTTCTAACACTAATGGAAATAATAACACTCGCCACACAGGTGGAGGCTGTACTCAACTCGAGACCTTTGACAGCATTATCCGCAGATCCATCCGACATCTCAGCCCTTACTCCGGGTCATTTTCTTATCGGCACTTCGCTTGTGGCAGTACCGGAACCAAATCTTGAAGAGGTTCCCGAAAATCGTCTCAACCATTGGCAAACTGTACAAGCCCTACATCAACGCTTCTGGCGACGTTGGCATCAAGAATATTTACATCAGCTACAACAAAGAAAGAAATGGGAAAAGCCCAACAAGAATCTAGAAGTGGGTGATCTCGTTATAATTCAGGACCCTAGAACACCACTACTACTTTGGCCTCTTGGACGCATAGTGAAGACTTCGCCTGGATCGGACGGCATCGTCCGAGTTGTCACCATCAAGACTCAGCGGGGAACCTTCTGTCGTCCTGCTACCAAGGTGTACCCGCTCCCCTGATCTCATTATCAGACCAAACAAAATGTTTATTCTATTTTCAAACATATTTCTATTTTCAATGTATATATATTTAATCTATGTTTCTTATATTTCAATGTCAATCTTTATTCATTATGTGTCACTTTGTAACTTTCTCAATGTTTTGAACCATGTACGGTTCAAGGCGGGCGGCATGTTCCGTATTCAAGCGCTACCAAGATATTTCCAGACGTTTCATATCATACAATAACCTTTGTCCTGTCACGTGATGTCTGGAAACCCCAATCTCGCCCCAGTTCTCTTGCATTCATGCAACTACTAACATGTCCCCGGCACAATTAACTCACAATTGCTGCTCTCATCTCTTAACCCCAAAGTATATTTAATTATTATTAGTGACACATATTAAAAGTGAACTATTGAACATTTGTGAAGTGAAACACTACTACTGCCGGTCCGGGTCTGTGTACGAGCAATACGCAATAGCTGGCCAGCAGAAGAAACTCGTGTACGTCTACCGGCTTCGTCTTCTCAACACTTCAGTTAAAAGGAAGGTACCTCATCAATCTCATTATTGTCTGTTAAATAATTAGTGACAATTTTTTAATATTGCTCTTTCACTATACAGTCCATTTGAACATTTTTAGGCAAGTTTACCCCCCATCCGCTAATAAAATATATTTAATCATATCAAAACGCTTTGATTTTATTTTGATATTATTCTATTCTTCCTTTGCATAGGATATACAGTAGCTCACAGATACATCAAATGCAAAAAGGTAATTTATTTTGTATAAAAACAATAGCTTTTAATTTTCCACTGAGTCCATCTATGGTTCTACTATCCCAGTAAATAGGAAATTAAAATTGTATTCTGTAAACAACTATTTTATATAACTATTGGAACAATAATGCTGTCTCAAAAATTAAAAATTAATTAATAAAGAGATTATCGTGTTTTAACCGTCATTGCTGTATTACAATTTTTACAATTATTAAAATCAAGACATTGTTTTTGTACTCCTTTACCAAGCCATTCAGACTATTTTAGAGTGCCAAGTAAGATTAGAGAACACTATAAATGAATGGTGTTCCCGCAATATGGACCGTACATCTAGCACAAGATAACATTGTAACTGAATTGGATTAATTCGTATCACGTTTTATTCCCTAGAGTGGAATCATTTCACATGCCAAAGCACGTAAGAGAAATTCATTATCCTACTTTAAATTCTGTTGTCTGCTACTTCATATCGAACCAATAACTGAACAGATTATTCATTTGTAAATTATGCTCTAGGCTATGTTTTTTCCTTTTTTTACAGATATTTTATTTAACTAAAAACTTTAAGCCCGCTTATTGGGGAAATAATTGTAAATACATTTGTTAATAACGGATTGTGTTTGACCGCGCAAAAGAGTGTTGTTATCCAATAAAATCTGTATTGTGTAAATCAGCGTTGATTGGTTCAAACCGTTCGTCGAGTGTATGGGAATCGGCTTTAGTACCCATTGAACAGATTTAGAACTAGTAAATTCATCATTTAACCTTTTTTTTTACTCAAGTAACATGCACCTACAATTGGAACATTTTCTCTAAAATTTACAACTTTAAAAGTCTTTTTGTATTTGTATTGTTAATTAAGGAAAGAAGTAATAGTGTGGGTTGGTGTGTTGTAATACATAGGTTTCGTTTTAGGTCTAAGTAAGTTGAATGCGTAGAAAAACTTTATCGATTGCTGGTTAAACTGATATTATCTACACGTGATGTTGTGTAAATTTAATCACTATTTGTAAGATAATGGAAATAGTAAAACTTGAAATAAAGGAATATTTTTAATTTACTCTTAGAACCTAGAATTGCTAGAATTGCTCTTAGATTAGAAATAGCCATTAAGTACCTCCTAACCGTTTAAGAAAGTGAAAATGTTGGCGAGGATTGATGAAAAACACATATTAGCAAGTAGACTAGTATTAGATAGACAGAAGGATCAATTAAACATTTGTCAAAAGACTAAAATTTAAGGTACATACCTTCACGTCCACAGTTCATATGAAGGTATGTACCTTAAAGTTTAGTCTAATCAACAGTTCAGGGACTACACAGTGAATGTTTAAATGTCAAAAGGAAACATTTTACAATTTTTTGCTCTACGACCAAGTCTGTTTGTCTTTCTGTCTTACTAGCAAATTACAAAATGCAAAATGTTTAATGAAATTCGTTTTTACTACTTAAGTTCAAAGAAATTCAATTAGAGGCATTGCGTAAGAAAAAGAAACATTAGTTGTATCAGTGCCAACAGGAAATCTTGGGTTAACTGTTACTGGTAAAACAATAAAATAAATTGGAAGATTATTTGGCAAGTTGCCTCTTCTGTTTTGTGAGTCTTCTGCTTTATCCAGGCCGATTTAACACAAATGGAAACAGAGGATTTCAATTGCATTTGGTATATTTTATTTTTAAGATAAAAACTATGTTTTTTAAAAGGCGTTTCCACTTTTTACATTTAAATATATCATTAATAAAAGTTTTATCGTTTAGAATATTTGCTTATTTTTACTATGTTTAAACAAAAATCACCCCAGTTATACAATGATACATAGGTTGTATTATCATTCATTGATAATAATAATTTTCAATAAAATAAAAACAAATTTTTTTCTTATTAATACTCTCATTAGTTTCAAAACAGGCAAAGGCAATTGTTTAAAGTTGTTTTCTCCTTCAAAACTATGTACTATCTAGTAGATTATAAAAAAAAAAATTATACTGTATCTATTTTAAATGGTAATGGATTTTTTTCATTAGTGTATGCTTATTTAAATTCTTTGTAGCAAGGTTTTCAAAACTATGTTATTCAATAAACCTAATAATTATAAAATTATTACTTGAAAAAATACACAACAAAAATTATTAGTTAAGACCTTATTTTAAATCAGTAGACTGTTTAAGTAGACTGGTTAGCTTGCAAACATTCAATGTATTACTAAAAATAAAATTTAGGATAGAAAATATCTATGTAATATATTTTGTATCCAAATGACATAAGTTATACAGGATACAAACATTTCTTCTTTTATTTTTTCTTTCAAGTAATAACAATCAACTATTTTTCTCTTAGATCAAAAAATAACTTATCAATTATATTTTTGGATTGTATAAATAGGCACATAAGAACATTTTAATGATGATTCATCCCATATTTGAAAGAAGTTTTCATTATTAATTAGATCACTGGTACATATCCCGGGGCATCTCACAGTATGACCTCAATGTATAATTCCTGAGAGAAGTCTGATCACATTAATTTACCTCCCCTCATTATAGTTTTACGTTACACATTCGAAGCGAATCAATAAAGACTCGAACATTACAATAATTGTGAATTTTACAAAAACCTGCAAAACCTAAATTTGATTTCACATATCTTTGTGTATGGTATAATATTATTGAACAACTCTATTTAAAATTATGTATTAATAAATATTTTCTAACTACTTATATTTATTTGATATTTTGAATATACGTTAAATATTTAAAACATATCAGGTTGATACCTGATGAGATACCTGAAAAGATACTCGTAATAATACGAGCAGTGTACGTATACATATTACATGCAAAGCTCTTTTAAAATCTTCAATTCATTTCGATCTTCATTTACGATCCATTATACTTATGGTAGAAATATACACTATTACCACTTAAAACAGCATGACTACAAGTTGAATCATTTTAATACGACACATGAAACATACTTTAAAATATCACTTTTGTTTTAAAAAAATATCAGATGATACTTTGTCCCATGAATAAAAAATCTCATAAAAAACAATGCTTAAAATTTTGTTAGCTTTAACCTTTTTTTATTTTCTTTATATCATTGATTTTTTTATTTAATTTCTAAGTCAGTTTTTTTCACTTACATCAGGGATTGGTAGGCAACTAAACTGGTTTTACCCGTTTGAATTATCGTAACGGTTCGTTAAGCCAATGGGTGGTCCTTTATCCCTTCGAAATGAATTATATCAATGAATACAGAACCTAATAAGATTCATGGTGAGTAAATTAAAGGAGATATTGGGCTTATCAATTTGATGAAGACCTAAAAATCACACAATAAATTTTAATTTATTAGTCCTTCTAAATTTACATGTTATTTCTATAGATAAAGCATCAATAATGTTAATAGTTTTTCCTCTAACCACTTCACGTATGGTCAGGTTCAATTTCTCTCAAAATGCCAGACTCAGTTGCAGTTTGTGTCCTAGTTTGTTCATCAGACCAATCAAAATAGGTTAGATATTTCACTTTGGTAAAAGCTCACCACCCTTAAAATCAACAACAATGTTTTATGGACCATACTGTGAACCCGTCAAGCTGAATTTGTCAACTTCAGTCTTTCCAGTAATTTAATTAATTTTGTCTTTCTAAATATAGGTATATAAACCTCTATTATAAAGTTTTGATGGGCACTGATGCATCAGACAGAATCAAATTTCAAAATAAGAGAGGTTGCCGTAACTCTAATCCAAACATAAAATAGTAAACGTATGAGTTCTAATCAACAAATCATTTATATACAGTTTAAAGGCACTTGAACCACGCCTTCATGTTTTAGTGTTCATTAGCGTATGCTAATGATCAGTTTCTATACAAAAAGTCGTCATTACGGTACCTGTCCTATATGTTTCTACGATATATAATAACTTCAGTAACAAAAAGAATTCTAGTTACCTAAAAAGTCTGTCCAATGTGAATAACGGCATTATTTATATGTTTCAATTAATTAAGTGTTTTTTGTTTTTGTTTTTTTTTTTTAAGGGAGAGGAGGGAAAATGCTTTTACGCACACTGGTGGCCAGCCTGTAGTGTGAGACTCCTGATTCTATCGCAGACTACTCACTAAAAAACCCCCTCAACTCTGTTGGACACAGACCTGGAATTGTTTGTCACATTACTTCAAGTCAGGCCAACATGTTACCTAAGCCCTCAGGGCTCTCACCGTTTATGGCATTTGGATACTTCATGACCTACACTGCATCCCGGTCAAGGTCGAGCTTCTTGGCGCGGAGAATACCCTGGATGTAATGTGACACACAGGTCCAATTGTCCTCACGAGGTCATCATCGGTATGACCGTGTCCAAAAAAGTAAATGCTAAATATCAAATTAAGTTACACTGTGGGTATTAAATTTTTTTGTTAGGTTTTAACTTTTATGTAATTTCATTACAAACTTTCTGTTATAGCACATGATAATGTAGGGTAATAATTATGATGTACTCGACTCAGGTGTCATGTCATATTAGTAAGGTGTTTACTTTGAGGATATTATTACTGTAATATGTGATTATACAAACAATATGTTACACAAGGGTTATGTTAAATGACATATGAGTCAGGAATATTGATACGACACTTCTAAGGTTCAATATGATAATATTAGAAAGTCATAACTATTGGTAAGGAAGTAACCTAAACAAAATTTCGTTCAAATCGGGTTTTTATGGTATTCAGTATCAAATACATTATTCTTAAAGTAATTAGGAGTTTTGCAGATTATCTGTAAAAGGACTGCAATACAAAATAAGGTTACTCATTAGGTTCATTCTCCAACTAGAAGTATTGCTTGGTAGAGGATCGGCATTTCAACCACCGTAATATCTTTAATAAAGAATCAAAACTTTAAAAAATAATTGATATTTTCAAATTATAAAAATCATATTTAGAAAAATAATTGCTTCTTCCATTAATACTTTCAAATTGTGTTGAAATGTGTGGTTCTCTACACAAGCAAAACTTGTAAGTTCAATTTCTTTGTAAATTATTTTTAAATACAAAATAAAAATAATTCATAAAATCCAATAAAATATTTACTAGAAAGGATCGCTGATTAATAGTTTATTTTGTGGATGAATATTTTTCTTCGTAGGTTAAAAAAACTAATCAAAATAGAAATAAAATTAACTAAAATGTTATTGGAAATATATTTTTGTTTGTTAATTTCAAGCTAAATATATTTACCACACTACACATGCTTTGAGGGTTAATTATTCTGTCTTTGTCAAGCAAATGTGTTTTACAAAAGCCCATTGATCTCGTAATAGACCATTCAATGCAACGCAATCAATGGCGTTGGCTTCCAATATTGTTGAACAACACAAGCTTCTATAAAGAGTATAAGCGATCATGTTATCAAATTGTTATATTTTGAATAGCAACGAAATCCCTAACCCACAAGATAACTATAATCATTATCAAATATAATGAGTTTCGTGTACAAATTTCTTCCATTCCAGCTTTGACTTATAGGCCTACTTTTACTTTAATATTTTGGAATTGTTGTTTCATTATTTTAAAATTTTGTCAAGTTTTTGTTATGAAAACCACAAATTTGATTTAATTTCCATTTACCTAAGCCAAAGATAGAGGGTTGAAAAATTAATGATATTTGATAATCACTAGTTCAATTCCATTTAAGTTTTTATGTGTTGATCATGATTTTATTTCGTATGCTTACATAAATACGCTTAAATGTTTTGTTCTTATGTTACTAGTTTAACTTATTAGAAAAAATCTGTTTTGAAGAATTGTGGGCTTATATCAGCAAAATAACTACTGTAAAACTATTATTGCAATATAAAATATATGAAAAATGACAACTCTTAATTAGTCCTAGAGAAATATTACTAGTCTATACGAATAATGTATTAATCAACGAGACGTATGTAGCCCGTAGAGTATGAGTAGAGTTAATATGTAATGTTACCGTTTTAGCTGAACACTTAGTTCAGGTAAGTTGGTGATAGTCCCGTAACTATCCATAGGGTGAGATGTTAATAGCGCACTTGGGGCCGATGCAAACTTTATACAAAGTTGCTTACATGAAAATTAAAACGCTTCGGTGTGACCAAAATGTATAACGACAAAACTTCACCAATTTATGTGTTATACTCTCACTGTGGTAAACCTGTCATAAAACAATTTGACTTTTATATTGGATTTTTTTACTGTTCTATAAATCGTTTAATTTACAAACGTGAAGGTTTAAACAGGAGATTGTCTGATTTTGTACGGTACATAATTTACTTTGCATATTTTACTTGTATTTTTCTGGCGAGAATAGAAGATTATCTTATTTTTGCACTAGATATACTCCGTGCGGCCTTGAGCTCCCTCAACTTAGGGTGGCGAGGACTATAGTGCTGTTGCTTTCTCTATGATTCTTGTCTTATCAGCTGGTTTGTATTCAACCTCCTTTATCAAGTATCTCCCGCCAGATTTAAACGGCAACCACATATCCTTATTTCCAACCTCTTTCCTACCTTGTGTACAGGAACATTATTATATAATATTAATTATGGTGCAATTAAGATTCATCAATGCTATCCGCATGTTATGTTAAATGGCATTTCTAAAATACATCTATACCCAAGCAACTACTATTGCACTGGGGACACTTTGCGTTTCAAGGAGATTGTAACAGCCTGGCTCTTGACGTCACCTCTATATTTATTTGTTCTCCGTGATATTTGTGTCTATTCTTGTTAACAAAACGATTTTGATTGTTTGCGATTGTCTGTCTAGTGCCGATACTTCTGATATGCTCATCACTAAGTATACCAACAATTGTTCCAGTAGTTATTTACTCTAATTTAAAATCAGAGATGGAACTTCTAATTGATAACGTTAAGCATTATTCAATTGGAATTTGACGGAAACACAATTTTGAACGCCGATTTTTAAGAGTGTCTGTGGGTAAATTTTATTTATTTATTGTCCTACCTTTACATTCTAGGACGCTAG